>NW_027844954.1:0-263 GCF_054177405.1 Leptonychotes weddellii
GGGCGGCCGCAGCCCCACGTCCACCGCATCTTGGGCTCCCGAGCTGGGAGAGCACATGGCCAACAGCCAGTTAAGCTCCCTTATTTTATAAAGGGGGACTCCAAGACCGGGGGGAGATGCCAACTTACCGCACGTCCTGCCCCAAGTGGCCCCTTCCCCAGCTGTGCCCATTCTGCGTCTTCCGGGGCCCCCTCTGCACGGGGCTGGGGTGCCCAGCCTCCTGAGCTGCCTGCAGCTGGTACTCCTCTCTCCTCCCTCTGCCA
>NW_027844955.1:0-263 GCF_054177405.1 Leptonychotes weddellii
TTCTGTGCATCTCTTTGCAGTTTGGTGTGATGTCTGTGTTGGTTGCTTGAAATTGGCTGGGGGTGGGGTGGGGTGGGGTCTTTATACCACGGAAATTGGCAAATGCCACTAAGCAGGGATCCCCCGCCCCCAGTGGAGCTGGTTGTTAAGCTTTTACCAGCCGCTGGTCCTGCTGAAGGGGTAGATCAGCAGTCCTCAGCTGGGGAGTACTGTCCCAGGCGGGGGGCATTCTGGGCATCTGTGGGGCATTTTTAGTTGTCACA
>NW_027844956.1:0-263 GCF_054177405.1 Leptonychotes weddellii
CTGTTGAGTTTGTAGGTGTTCAGAATGGTTTGATCCCTATCCAGCTGAATTCCTGAGAGGAGATGAAATCCAGGTCTCCTACTCCTCCGCCATCTTGCTCCACCCTGCCTGTCCTACAATATTTAAGAGTTCTCTATATTAGGGGTACTAGCTCCTTGCCAGTAGTATATGCTGAGAATATTTCCTCCCAGAATATCATGTCTTTTGATTTTGCTTATGGTGTTTTTGTCATGCCTTTTTTTTTTTAAGTAGGCTCCATACCG
>NW_027844957.1:0-263 GCF_054177405.1 Leptonychotes weddellii
GGGCAGAAGACATGAACAGACACTTCTCCAAAGAAGACATACAAATGGCTAACAGACACATGAGAAAATGTTCATCATCATTAGCCATCAGGGAAATTCAAATCAAAACCACATTGAGATACCACCTTACACCAGTTAGAATGGCAAAAATTGACAAGGCAAGAAACAACAAATGTTGGAGAGGTTGTGGAGAAAGGGGAACCCTCTTACACTGTTGGTGGGAATGCAAGTTGGTACAGCCACTTTGGAAAACAGTGTGGAGG
>NW_027844958.1:0-263 GCF_054177405.1 Leptonychotes weddellii
CACTGTTGATCAAAAACATAGTAGTAAGGGTTAATTATCTCCGAAGATGTCATTTAGGTTGAAAATCAACATAACAAAAGAAGCTATGATAACCTCTCCAGTTGGGAAGAGTTTATTGGTCACTGAAATTGAAGAAAGTGCCACCTGCATCTTTCTTACAGCTCATCGTAGACTTTTTAATTTTTGGTGACACCAGTTATTGATTTCAAGTCAGGAGTTCCTATTCAGCTTAAAAGTCAAGATCCCTGAAAGAATAACCTATC
>NW_027844959.1:0-263 GCF_054177405.1 Leptonychotes weddellii
ACTCCATGTCCCAGAGAATGGAAGAAATGTCTGCAGGACATGTTCTGGATGCAGAAGTGTAGTGTAGCACAGTGGTTCTCAAAGTGTGGTCCCCAGACCAGTAACAGCAGCATCACTTAAGACCTCGTTACAAATGCAAATTCTTGCCCCCAAAGAGATCTACTAAATTAGAAGCTCAAGGGGGGCAGAGCAAGATGGCGGAGGAGTAGGAGACCTGGATTTCGTCTCCTCTCAGGAATTCAGCTGGATAGGGATCAAACCAT
>NW_027844960.1:0-263 GCF_054177405.1 Leptonychotes weddellii
AGAGAACAAACAGAGTTGATGGAGGAAGGTGGGTGGGGAATGGGCTAGATGGGTGATGGATATTAAGGAGGATGCTTATGATGAGCACTGGGTGTTGTATATAAGTGATGAACCACTGAATTCTACTCCGGAAACCAATATATGCTAACTACCCAAAAATTAAATTAAAAAATTTTAAAAAGAAGTGTTCCTGAACTTCAACATTTTTGGTGACACATTGTGCTTTATTCTTCTTCAAATTGTGTCTTCTGGAAACTTTTTGG
>NW_027844961.1:0-263 GCF_054177405.1 Leptonychotes weddellii
CTGTTGAAGGGTGTTTCTAGGAGATAATTCTTTGTCCCAGGGAAAAGCCAGAACATTTGATCTCTTAGTTCTTCTGGATCTTGTCATGTGGGGATGAGACTCTGGGTCTACGGAGCCTTGTTGCTGTCTGTCAGAGGATGAAGCTGACATCGAAGGTACCAGGGCACCATGAGAGGGTCTGGGTCCTTGGTCATGTCATCGAGACACAGAACCACCATTTTGAAGTTGTTCCTTCCTGTCTGCATTCATACATTCTTCATAAA
>NW_027844962.1:0-263 GCF_054177405.1 Leptonychotes weddellii
GCTGGGACCCCAACACCTGCCTTCGGCTCAAGGAATCTCAGAGATGCTTCGACACGTCCTCTAGATGTTGGCATAAACGTGAGGCTCATTGACAAGAGACAGGATGCACAACCTGTGACAGAATCTAAAAGCTGTGCCTGGATGACAGTGATGCTTTTAATAAAAGTCTTTCCCACACATTACCTGGGACATCGACCCCACTTTCCCTTTCTCAGCCTGTGCTGGTTCTCCCGAACACTTGCACGTGAATTCACACTTGCATC
>NW_027844963.1:0-263 GCF_054177405.1 Leptonychotes weddellii
GGGGAAGGAGTGAGCCATCGGGATACTACACTGCCTGTGAGTGATAGCCTCCCACACTGGGGATAGGGCACAGACTCGCAGACCAGTAGTGAAGAGAAAAGGACTTTAAGGCAGACCCCCAGAGAGAAACCCAAAGCTGCAGAGATGTGCATGCAAACTGAGGGTGGCTGGCGGTTGTAGAAGCACAAAGAGCAGAGATGTGTCCCGACCTGGAGGCAATGACTGGGAGCACTTTTGAGGGGCACACAACACAGGATGCTGCA
>NW_027844964.1:0-2134 GCF_054177405.1 Leptonychotes weddellii
AGGGGGCAGAAGGTATATTGAAGCAAATTATAGCAGAGAACTTCCTTAACTGGGGGAAGAAAACAGCATCAAAATCCACGGGCAACAGAGAACCCCCTTCAAAATCAATAAAAATAAATCAACACCCCAACATCTAATAGTAAAACTTACAAGTCTCAGAGACAAAGAAAATCCTGAAAGCAGCTCGGGACAAGAGGTCTGTAACCTACAATGGTAGAAACATTAGATTGGCAACAGACCGATCTACAGAGACCTGTAAAATCTAAAATTAGATTTTAAACCAAAGACTATAATAAGAGATGAGGAAGGACACTATTTCATACTTAAAGGGTCTATCCAACAAGAAGATCTAACAATTGTAAATATCTATGCCCTAACATGGGAACAACCAATTATATAAGCCAATTAATAACAAAAGCAAAGAAACACATCAAGAACAATACAATAAAAGTAGGGGACTTTAACCCCCCCCCACTGAAATGGACAAATCATCAACAAGAAAGGTCTCAAATACACAACCTAACCCTACACCTAAAGGAGCTGAAGAAAGAACAGCAAATAAAGCCTCAACCCAGCAGGAGAAGAGAAATAATAAAGATCCAAGCAGAAATCAATGAAATAGAAACCAAAAGAACAGTAGAACAGATCAACGAAACTAGGAGCTGGTTCTTTGAAAGAATTAATAAGATTGATAAACTCCTGGCCAGACTTATCAAAAAGAAAAGAGAAATGACCCAAATAAATGAAATCATGAATGAAAGAGGAAAGTATCACAACCAACACCAAAGAAATACAAACAATTATAAGAACATATTATGAGCAACTATATGCCAGCAAATTAGATAATTTGGAAGAAATTGATGCATTCCTAGAGATGTATAAACTACCTAAACTGAACCAGGAAGAAATAGAAAACCTGAACAAACCCATAACCACTAAGGAAACT
This sequence comes from Leptonychotes weddellii, assembly GCF_054177405.1. Classification (NCBI taxonomy): domain Eukaryota; kingdom Metazoa; phylum Chordata; class Mammalia; order Carnivora; family Phocidae; genus Leptonychotes; species Leptonychotes weddellii. The sequence goes on from NW_027844964.1 coordinate 947, forward strand.
GAAGCAGTAATCAAAAATCTCACAACAAGCAAGAGCCCAGGGCCAGATGGTTTCCCAGGGGAATTCTACCAAACATTTAAAGAAGAATTAATACCTATTCTTCTGAAACTATTCTAAAAAATAGAAATAGAAGGAAAACTTCCAAACTCATTTTATGAGACCAGCATTACCTTGATCCCCAAATCAGACAAAGACCTCATCAAAAAGGAGAAGTACAGACCAATATCCCTGATGAACATGGATGCAAAAATACTCAACAAAATACTAGCCAACAGGATCCAACAGTACATTAAAAGGATTATTCACCATGACCAAGTGGGATTTAACCCTGGGCTGCAAGGTTGGTTCAACATCCGCAAATCAGTCAATATGATACAATACATTAATAAAAGAAAGAACAAGAACCATATGATCCTCTCAATAGATGCAGAAAAAGCATTTGACAAAGTACAGCATCCTTTCTTGATCAAAACTCTTCAGAGGATAGGGATAGAGGGTACATACCTCAATATCATAAAAGCCATCCATGAAAAACCCACAGCGAATATCATTCTCAATGGAGAAAAACTGAGAGCTTTCCCCCTAAGGTTAGGAACACGGCAGGGACGTCCACTATCACCACTGCTATTCAACATAGTACTAGAAGTCCTAGCCACATGAATGAGACAACAAAAAGAAACAAAAGGCATCCGAATCGGCAAAGAAGAAGTCAAACTCTCACTCTTTGCAGATGATATGATACTTTATGTGGAAAACCCAAAAGACTCCACCCCAAAACTGCTAGAACTACAGGAATTCAATAAAGTGACAGGATACAAAATCAATGCACAGAAATCAGTTGTACTTCTATACACCAAAAACAAGATGAAAGAGAAATTAAGGAGTTGAGCCCATTTACAATTGCACCCAAAACCATAAGATACCTAGGAATAAATCTAACTAAAGAGGCATAGAATCTGTACTCAGAAAACTATAAAATACTCATGAAAGAAATTGAGAAAGACACAAAGAAATGGAAAAATGTTCCATGCTCATGGATTGGAAGAACAAATATTGTGAAGATGTCAATGCTACCTAGAGCAATCTACACATTTAATGCAATCCCTATCAAAATACCATCCACTTTTTTCAACGAAATGGAACAAATAATCCTAAAATTTGTATGGAACCAGAAAATACCCCGAATAG
>NW_027844965.1:0-263 GCF_054177405.1 Leptonychotes weddellii
CACACCTGACCCCAGCAGGTGCCCCAGACAGATCAGGGCACACACACACACAGAGGGAGCGGGACCCGCGGGGCAGGGAGCTAGAACACCGGGAAGCGCTGGATCAGAACAGAAAAGACAGCCAAGAGGCCAGCACAGCCGCAAGCAGGACCTTGGCCATTCCCTTACGCCCCAGCCTCGCTTCCCTCTGCGGCCACCACGTCTCTGTTCTCCAGCCAAGATGACTTCTTTCCTCCCATTTATTCAACAAACCCTTCCTCGGC
>NW_027844966.1:0-263 GCF_054177405.1 Leptonychotes weddellii
CAGAGCTTATTCAGATTTCAAGTTTTATGTGCACTCATTTGTGTGTGTGTGTTGCTCTCTGAATATTTATCTTACATGTAGATTTGTGTATCCACCACCCCAATGACGTTACAGGGCTGTTCCATCACCAAAAAGTCTCCCTCTTACTATTCTTTTATAGGCACAGTATGTAGCTTGTCTCTTATTATCTCAGGGTTTTCAGCAGAGCACACAGTTTTGTTTTGTTTTTGACAAGGCCAATTTATCCTTTTATCCTTTTATGG
>NW_027844967.1:0-263 GCF_054177405.1 Leptonychotes weddellii
ACTACATCAAAAACTAATGATGTATTGTATGGTGATTAACATAACAATAATAATAAATAAATAAATAATTTTTAAAAAAGATTTATTTACTCATTTGAAAGAGAGAGAGAGTCATGTGTGCATATGAGTGCAGTGGGAAGAGAGAGAGAGAATCTTTCAAGCCGACTCCTTGCTGGGCAAGAAGCCCATGGTGTGGCTCAATCCCATGATCCCTGAGATCGTGACCTGAGTCGAAACCAAGAGTCAGCCGCTCGGCCAACAGC
>NW_027844968.1:0-263 GCF_054177405.1 Leptonychotes weddellii
TGTCTTCTTTGGAAAAATGTCTATTTAGTTCCTCTGACCATTTAAAAATTTTAAAAAAGGGGCACCTGGGTGGCTCAGTTGGTTAAGCGACTGCCTTCGGCTCAGGTCATGATCCTGGAGTCCCTGGATCGAGTCCCGCATCGGGCTCCCTGCTCGGCAGGGAGTCTGCTTCTCCCTCTGACCCTCCCCCCTCTCATGTACTCTCTCTCATTCTCTCTCTCTCAAATAAATAAATAAAATCTTTAAAAAAAAAATAAAATAAA
>NW_027844969.1:0-263 GCF_054177405.1 Leptonychotes weddellii
TATATGTTTAGAGGTTACTGTTACTCAATAACTGTCTTCAGCATACAGGACTAAAGAATTAGAGATCTTGATAGATGAAAACTAAAGATCAATGTTAATGCAATTGATTTTTCACTTTGCAAAATTGGTCTATGGGAGAGAGTGAAACATTTTACCCGGGGAAGAAGCTGGACGTTCTTGACTTGGGAAAATGCTTCCATTAAAATAGCAGCTTGTGGTCTGAAAGTGCTTTGGGAAAAGAAGCACACAGTTTACTTTTATTT
>NW_027844970.1:0-263 GCF_054177405.1 Leptonychotes weddellii
TTGATGAAATCCCAAAAGTTCATTTTTGCTTTTCTTTCACTAGCTTTTGGAGATGTGTCTTGAAAGAAGTTGTTGTGGGCGACGTCAAAGAGGTTACTGCCTATGTTCTCCTCCAGGATTTGGATGGATTCCTGTCTCACATTGAGGTCATCTATCCATTTTGAGTTTATCTTTGTGAATGGTGTTAGAGAATGGTCGATTTTAATTCTTCTGCATGTGGCTGTCCAATTTTCCCAGCACCGTTTATTGAAGAGACTGTCTTT
>NW_027844971.1:0-263 GCF_054177405.1 Leptonychotes weddellii
GATTGCTCTAGGTAGCATAGACATTTTCACAATATTTGTTCTTCCAATCCATGAGCATGGAACATTTTCCATTTCTTTGTATGACGAGGATTTCTTATTATCATAAAACAACTTCTTGGTCTCACTTAGGTAACGAGCATCTCTGAGTTCAGTCTCTCTGATCCTCACCTGCCATTTCTCTTTCCCTGCTCCTCCCAGAATGAGCTCAGGATGTCTGGGGATGTGACTTCTGGGCTGGGAAAGTGGGCCTCAGACCCTCTCTC
>NW_027844972.1:0-263 GCF_054177405.1 Leptonychotes weddellii
GGAGCCGACTGGAGTCGGGGAACACCCTGGGATCCTGTCCCAGCACATTCCTCTCTGCTCTCGGACCCCGTCTGTCCTTCAGAGTCCCCCCCCCGTTCTGCTCTCGGACCCCATCTGTCCTTCAGAGTCCCCCGCTCTGCTCTCTGGCCCCGTCTGTCCTTCAGAGTCCCCCGCTCTGCTCTCGGACCCCGTCTGTCCTTCAGAGTCCCCCGCTCTGCTCTCGGACCCCGTCTGTCCTTCAGAGTCCCCCGCTCTGCTCTCGG
>NW_027844973.1:0-263 GCF_054177405.1 Leptonychotes weddellii
TGGCCTTCATTTGGAAGAAGATGCCATCTAGGACTTTTAAAGATGGAGAGGAAAACTCAATTCCTGGCTTCAAAAGACAGGCTGAGTCTCTTGTTAGGAAATAATACAGCTGCTGACTTTAACTTAAAGGCAATGTTCATTTAGCACTCCAAAATCCCAGAGCCCTTAAGAATTATTAGACCTGGGCGCCTGGGTGGCTTAGTTGGTTAAGCGACTGCCTTCAGCTCAGGTCATGATCCTGGAGTCCCAGGATCGAGTCCCGC
>NW_027844974.1:0-263 GCF_054177405.1 Leptonychotes weddellii
AAACACCAGGTGCTTGGGCGCCTGGGTGGCTCAGTTGGTTAAGCGACTGCCTTCAGCTCAGGTCACGATCCCAGAGTCCTGGGATCGAGTCCCACATCGGGCTCCCGGCTCAGCGGGGAGCCTGCTTCTCCCTCTGACCCTCTCCCCTCTCATGCTGTTTCTCTCCTGCTCACTCTCTAATAAATAAATAAATAAATAATCTTTAAAAACACCAGGTGCTTGACACATTGGGTTCCAACTCTGTGACTTACCTTCTCAGGATT
>NW_027844975.1:0-2134 GCF_054177405.1 Leptonychotes weddellii
GGGGAAGAATGAAGCGGGGGAAATCGGAGGGGTAGACGAACCATGAGAGACGATGGACTGAAAAACTAACAGGGTTCTAGAGGGAGGGGGGTGGGAGGATGGGTTAGCCTGGTGGTGGGTGTTGAGGAGGGCACACTCTGCATGGAGCACTGGGTGTTATGCACAAACAATGAATCATGGAACACTTCATCTAAAACTAATGATGTAATGTATGGGGATTAACATAAGAATAAAAAAAAAGTGTTCCGATTTTGTGCTCCGCGGCTCTATCACTTGCCAGAATCGGCCGACGGAGGCCCCTCCCCCGCCATCTATCCTCCCGAATATCGCCTCGGATTCACTTCTCCGCTTGTCCTACCTTCCAGAATGTGGTCACTTTTCTGTTCAGAGTTGTTGCTATTCCTTTCTTCGATCTCCTGTTGAGTTTGTAGGTGTTCAGAATGGTTTCATACCTATTCAGCTGAATTCCTGAGAGGAGACGAAATCCAGGTCTCCTACTCCTCCGCCATCTTGCTCCGCCCCTAGCCCCCCTGCTTTTATATTCTGTTTTTTTTCTTCCCTCTCCAATGACTCTTCCCAACCTCTTCATTTCTCATGCCATGTGCCCCTTTTCCCCTCAATTCCCTCCACTCCCACAACCTGAGTCTTTGAAAGGGGCAGTGGCTTAGGACCATCATGGTTAGTAACTCCTGTATGTGGAACTAATGAGATGCTTTAATTTGACCCTACATCAGAATTCTGCAGTAGAGGTTTTTGTACTTTAAAGCATTCTTCCATCTCTCATCAAAGGAACTTGAGGAAGAGGATGAGGATGAGGGGTTCTTGCTTGGAACTGAAGCAAAGGCCTTTGGTTAGGGGGGTTTTGTCTAAGGAGTGGTTGTTTCTGTTTCAGTCTTCTTGTGGCCCCAGCATGGATGCTGGAGGATGAAACACAGGCTTGACAGAAGGACTGTGGAGAGGAGGAGGGAAAGATGGCGGAGGAGTAGGGGACCCTATTTCAACTGGTCCCCGGAATTGAGCTGGATATCTACCAGACCACTCTGAGCACCCACGAAACCAGCCTGAGATGTAAGAAGATCTGGATCTCTACAAACAGAATATCGTAGGCGGTTGGTTTTGAGGTATGAAGAGGAGAGCCGTGATTCTGTTGGCAGATATCGGAGGATAAACGGCAGCGGGAGGGTGCCTGGACATGGGGATCCTACACCGCTGGTGGGTGACAGCCTCGTGCGCTGCGGACGGGCACAGACTCGCAAACTGGTAGCGTTGGGAAAGGATTTTAGGGCAGCCCCCGAGGTGGAGGACCAGAACAGTGGGGTCGCACACACCCGAACTGCAGCCGCCCAGACAGAAACCTCGAGCGACAGTCGCGCGCATGCAAACTGCAGCCTCCGAGACGGAAACCCGGTGCACCGGGGTCCCGCTGGTGAACTGCAATCCCGGAGTGGCGGAGTCACGCCCACGCGAACTGCAGTCCCCGGGACAGGACCCCAAGCAGTGGAGTTGCGCGCTTGCGAACTGGGAGCAGCTGGTGGTTTTAAAGATTTTATTTATTTATTTATTTATTTGAGAGAGAGCACATGAGAGGGGGGAGGGTCAGAGGGAGAAGCAGACTCCCTGCTGAGCAGGGAGCCCGATGCGGGACTCGATCCTGGGACTCCAGGATCATGACCTGAGCCAAAGGCAGTCACTTAACCAACTGAGCCACCCAGGCACCCGCAGCTGGTGGTTTTAGAAGCACAAAGGGCAGAGACATGCCCTGACCTGGAGGCAGGACTGGGAGCACTGCGGAGGGGCGCACAACCCAGGCTGCTGCAGTTTATAGCAGCACGGACAGAAACAGAGATGGTGTGGCCTGGAGAGCTCACTGAAGAATAGACTGAGGTCTCTCTGCTCTGAGGCAGGGGGTTGGAAATGGTCTCTTCTGCTCTGATTCGCAGAAGAGACACGGAAAGCTGCCAGGGAAAGGCGCCAGAGAACAAAAGCCCCAAAGACTGATTCCCACTGAGCCCATCCCTCACCACAGGGGCACAGGGCAACTCCGCCCAAACAGGGTTGCCTGAGTAACAGCGCAGCAGGCCCCTCCCACAGAAGACAGGCTGGGAAAACAAGAGGCCAGCAACCCTAAGGTCCC
>NW_027844976.1:0-263 GCF_054177405.1 Leptonychotes weddellii
GCGCCTGGGTGGCTCAGTTGGTTAAGTGACTGCCTTCGGCTCAGGTCATGATCCTGGAGTCCCAGGATCGAGTCCCGCATCGGGCTCCCTGCTCGGCAGGGAGTCTGCTTCTCCCTCTGACCCTCCTCCCTCTCATGCTCTCTGTCTCTCATTCTCTCTGTCTCAAATAAATAAATAAAATCTTTAAAAAAAAAAAAAGGTATGGGAAGACTGAAAGAAGAAGGAAAGAACTGAAAACATGCCAGATTTGTCTTGAAACAGGG
>NW_027844977.1:0-263 GCF_054177405.1 Leptonychotes weddellii
CCCACCCCACCCCCCACTCCAACAACACTCAGTTTGTTTCCTGCGATTAAGAATTCCTAGTCTTCATTAGTTTTTGATGTAGTGTTCCATGATTCATTGTTTGCGTATAACACCCAGTGCACAGACTCTTAATTATAGAGAACAAACTGATGGTCACCAGAGGAGAGGGGGTGTGGCGGGATGGGTTAAATAGGTGATGGGCATTAAGGAGTGCACTTGTTGTCATGGGCACAGTGTTGAATCACTATATTGTACAACTGAAA
>NW_027844978.1:0-263 GCF_054177405.1 Leptonychotes weddellii
GTGCTCACCTCCTTGGTCTGTGCCTCAGTTTCCACGGTGCTGGCGTGGGTCAGCCAGCGACCCTTCCCCTCCCCCAGGGAACTTTCTTTCTGTGTTGTTCGCAGCCTCAGGATGTGTCTGGTGTTTGCACAAGGCCTCTGAGGATCTGGGGGGTTTGGATTTGGGGGTGGCAGTGGGGTGGTGAGAAGACATCCCCCCCTCGCCCTGGGCTGAGGATGCCCCCATTGAAATCTCCCCACGACTCTGAGGCAGGTTGTGTTAGG
>NW_027844979.1:0-263 GCF_054177405.1 Leptonychotes weddellii
TTCCCTGGACAGGGCTCAATCATCAAAGTATCCATTTCTCTGGGGAAAAAAAGGCAAAGAAATTGCCAAATGGGAGAGATTTAAAGGTGTTTTTCTTTTTTTAATTTTTTTTAGAAGAATTTATTTATTTGACAGAGAGAGAGATAGCGAGGGCAGGAACACAAGGGGGAATGGGAGAGGGAGAAGCAGGCTTCTTGCCGAGCAGGGAGCCGGGATGTGGGGCTCCATCCCAGGACCCTGGGATCGTGACCTGAGCCGAAGGC
>NW_027844980.1:0-263 GCF_054177405.1 Leptonychotes weddellii
TCAGATCAAAACAGAATGATTTTCCCTGCCCTGTGGCCCTGCTGTGTGGATCAGGCCATCCCAGGTTGTGTTAGATGAAATAATATTGATCAACATTCTGTTTTGAATCTCAGTATGCCAAAATTTTCATTCTTAGATAACAACACTTATATGGGCATCCTTTCTACAAGTACCTCATTCATCACTGTTAACTTCATTGGCCTTTATTATTTTCCTTATCAATATGTTTTTTAAAATAGCTTGCATTTCTATTTGGGATAGCA
>NW_027844981.1:0-263 GCF_054177405.1 Leptonychotes weddellii
TTGAACTTTCTGTGCCCACTGCCCATCCTCTGCCCTGCAGATGCCCCGGGAGGCTTACAGGCTATCCTGCAGCAGAGACAGAGTTCCACGTTAACGTTATTTCGCCAGGATAATGGGCAGGTGGGCAGGAAAGAGGGGCGGGTCTCGGGCTGACATGTGGTATGACTGGCAGTAACCTGCAGAAGCCCTCGACAGGTACGTGGGTGCCCCTCCCACGTAAAGCAAAATTGACCGTGTGACTGTGTAACCAGCAGTACGCCAAA
>NW_027844982.1:0-263 GCF_054177405.1 Leptonychotes weddellii
TTAATCCCCATACATTACATCATTAGTTCTAGATGAAGTGTTCCATGATTCATTGTTTGTGCATAACACCCAGTGCTCCATGCAGAACGTGCCCTCCTCAATACCCACCACCAGGCCAACCCATCCTCCCACCCCCCTCCCCTCTAGAACCCCCAGCCTGTTTTTCAGAGTCCATCGTCTCTCATGGTTCGTCCACCCTGCCGATTTCCCCCGCTTCATTCTTCCCCTCCCGCTACCTTCTTCTTCTTTTTTTTTTCTTAACA
>NW_027844983.1:0-263 GCF_054177405.1 Leptonychotes weddellii
GGGCTCCCTGCTCAGCCGGGAGCCTGCTTCTCCCTCTCCCACTCCCCCTGCTTGTGTTCCCTCTCTCGCTGTCTCTCTCTCTCTCTCTCTCTGTCAAATAAATAAATAAGAATTTAAAAAAATATATATGTAATCTCCCATACCCTCAATGAGGCACCAGATTATCGAGGACACCTGTCCAATATTCCTCCACCACTTAAATAGAGCTTTATGTTTTGCTTTTCCTCTAGTAGTAAATCTTTCTCCAAAATCAACGCTAGGAA
>NW_027844984.1:0-263 GCF_054177405.1 Leptonychotes weddellii
CACACCTGACCCCAGCAGGTGCCCCAGACAGATCAGGGCACACACACACACAGAGGGAGCGGGACCCGCGGGGCAGGGAGCTAGAACACCGGGAAGCGCTGGATCAGAACAGAAAAGACAGCCAAGAGGCCAGCACAGCCGCAAGCAGGACCTTGGCCATTCCCTTACGCCCCAGCCTCGCTTCCCTCTGCGGCCACCAAGTCTCTGTTCTCCAGCCAAGATGACTTCTTTCCTCCCATTTATTCAACAAACCCTTCCTCGGC
>NW_027844985.1:0-2134 GCF_054177405.1 Leptonychotes weddellii
TAATGATGTAATGTATGGTAATTAACATAACATAATAATAATAAAGAAACCATAGTGCTCCTACCAAGACCAGAGGAAGCGGATGCTGGTGGCTGAGAAATAGCCTTGGGTCCACACAGCAGCCCCACTTAGCTTCTCAACACACGGATCAACTTTTTCTTTTCATTAAACTTTTTCTTTTGAGATAATTATAGAGTCACATGCAATTGTAAGAAATTATACAGAGAAATCCCATGTCCCTTTTACTGGCAAAAAACAGAAACATAGATCGATGGAATAGAATAGAAAGCCCAGAACTAAACTCAAGCATATATGGTCACTTCATTTATATCAAAAGGGGTGAAAATATACAAAAGGGGAAGAGCAGTCTCTTCAATAAATGGTGCTGGGAAAACTGGACCACCCCACGCAAAAGAATGAAACTGGACCACTATCTCACACCATACACAGAAATTAACTCAAAATGAGTGAAAGATTCAAATGTAAGTTCTGAAAGCATAAAACTCCTAGAACATAGAAGTAGTGAGCTCCTTGACATAGGTCTTGGCAGTGGTTCTTTGAATCTGATGCTAAAAGGAAAAGCAAGAAAAGCAAAAACAAACAAGTAGAGCTCCACCAAACTAAAAGCTTCGGCACAGGAAAGAAACCCATTAACAAAATGAAAAGGCAACCTACTGAATGGGAGAAAATATTTGCAACTCATGCATCTGATAAGGGTTTAAAATCCAAAATATTAAAGAACTCATAGAATGCAATAGCAAAAAAAAAAAAAAAAAGGATTAAAAAATGGTCAGAAGATCTGAATAGACATTTTTCCAAGAAGACACACAAATGGCCGACAAGTACGTGAAAAGATGCTCATCATCATTAATCATTAGAAAAGGCAAATAAAAATCACAATGAGATGTGACCTCACATCTATTAGGATGGCTACTATCAAAAGACAAGAAATAAACCGCTTGGTGAGGATGTGAATGGAAGGATGCCCTTGTGAACTGTTGGTGGGAATGCAAACTGGTGCAGCCACTATGGAAAATAGTACAGAGTACCCCCCCCCAAATTAAAAATAGAACTACCATAACATCCAGAAATCCCGCTTCTGGGTATTTATCCATAGAAAATGGAAACAAAACTCAAAAGGATATATGTAGCACATATCTATTGCAACATTACTTAAATGAATCAAGATATAGAAACAACCTAAGTGTCCATCAGTGAATGAATGCATAAAGATGTAGCATATATATACAATAGAATATTATTCAGCTATAAATAAGAATGGCATTTTGCCATTTGCAACAGCATGGATGCACCTTGAGGGCATCATCCCAAGTGAAATAAGTCAGACAAAGATAAATACCATATGATCTCTCTTCTATGTGGAATCAAAACAAAAACAAAAATTGAGCATACAAACAAAAAAACAAAACTAAGCTCATAGATACAGAAAGCAGAGGGGTGATTGCCAGACACAGGGGCTGGGGGTGGGAGAAATGGGTTGGGGGTCAAAAGGTAAAGAATATCACAAAAAGAAAAAAGAAAGCCTAAGAGAAAAAAAGCTGTTGATTCCTCCTGCTATCTTAACTTCTCTTCCATCTTTAGCTTCAATTCCAACATTAGCCTGGGGTAGAGAATTTAGTGCCTCTCACCCTTGCAGGTAAAAGGATGAGCAGAATTTAACATCTTCAATTATTGTGCACAGAAAGGGTCTCTCTTAACAAGGTTTTATTTTATACCCTCTGTTACCAGATGGGCTGGCACGAAAAGAAGAGACGTTCTCTGCAAAGGAAGTGCGTTTCTTACAGGAGATTAGTGCAGGCTGCAAGGAGTAATCACTAAATCCTACATTCTAAAGTTCTTCTGCCATGTTTCCTGATATTCCAGCCTTGTTAGGCATTGTGTGTATCCCTAGGGATAAGAGGTGCCAGGTCAACCTCCTCGTAGCAGACATTTCCAGCTTCTTAGCTTACTTAGTAAGGAGAGAGACCCCCTCACAGCATCTACCTTCTCACAGCTCAGCCCATGCCCCATTTTACAGGCTTTTATATAAGTACCCTATTTCCAAGTCCTGGTTTCTCTATTAGACATAATTCTTCCAGTTTCAAGTGACAGAAACCTAACTCAATGCTTCAAA
>NW_027844986.1:0-263 GCF_054177405.1 Leptonychotes weddellii
CGACTGAGCCACCCAGGTGCCCAATAGTCTATTTTTTTTTTAAGATTTTATTTATTTATTTGACAGAGCATAAGCAGGGGGAGTGGGAGAGGGAGAAGCAGGCTCCCCGCTGAGCAGGGAGCCTGACTCAGAGCTCCATCCCAGGACCCCCGGGATCATGACCTGAGCCGAAGGGACTGAGCCACCCAGGTGTCCTTAAATAGTCTATTAAGGAAACAATTAAGCTTCTCTGGCCCAAGCAGACTCTACCTTGCAGTGTCACC
>NW_027844987.1:0-263 GCF_054177405.1 Leptonychotes weddellii
TGCTCAGTGATGGGTAAACAATGAAAAGCAAAAATAAATAAGAGTAGCTGACATTTGTATGGTACTTAACTCTGTGCAAGTGCTATTCTACTCATTTAACATAAACTCACTTGTATTTCACATAAATTCTAAGAAGATATTTCAGATGAAAATACAATGTTTATAAGCATTAACTCACTTGTCATAGTTGTATACTAGAGCTTACATTTGAACTTGGTCTCTGGCTCCAGAGTCCATGTTCTTAAATCAGTAGATAGTATGGC
>NW_027844988.1:0-263 GCF_054177405.1 Leptonychotes weddellii
TCCCTGGGAGCCCACAAGAGAAAAAGTGCAGCAGATTCGGGACTGCTTCTCAGACTCAGCAGAACAGGGGGGCTTGGCAATCAGTTTGGAGAACACGGACGTCCCAGAGCAGCGCACTGAGGCCAGCTCTGAATGGGACCCAACATCTTCACCAGACCATGGGACTGAAAACCTCTGGTGTTGAGACTAGTTTCCTCCACGCTCAGCCTTTCAGAAAACAAAACAAAACGAAACGAAATGAAAAACCCCAACGCATAAGAGCT
>NW_027844989.1:0-263 GCF_054177405.1 Leptonychotes weddellii
GTAGGGCCTGACAAGAGATATTCCTCCAACTGTTGGGCTCTCTCTGACCCACAACAAAAGAAATGGGCAAGTATCAAGTCCTGCAGCCATGAAGCCGTCTGTGCTGACCAGAACCGTCTTAGAAGTGTCAGACAGAACAGACACAGGGTCAGACATCCCCGAAAAGTTGTGGCCTTCAAGGACCAGGTATTAAGCCAGAGTAAACCCCCTTCTTCTCTGCCCTCCGGGGAACCTGTGCCTCATCCCAGCCCCACCTGTGTGCA
>NW_027844990.1:0-263 GCF_054177405.1 Leptonychotes weddellii
AAAAAAAAAAAGAAGAACTATGGTTGGATTCATATCTTTTTAAAAATTTCATCAAATGTTTGATTTAATAATTTTTAAGTTAAAGAAATAATTTTTTCAAGTCCATTAGAGCAATATTCCTAAAGGCAACACCATTTTATTACATTCTTTTTTTCAAGTTTTTAAGATGTAATTTCTCAGCTGTGATAATGACTCAGGCTCCAGTTCTTTATTATTGAACTAAAACCCATGAACATCTTGGTTAATCTCATTGTATATGTGTA
>NW_027844991.1:0-263 GCF_054177405.1 Leptonychotes weddellii
CTTGCTTGTGCTGGCTATCTGTACCACCTGACTTTACTTACAAAACACAAGTTCAAGTTTAAATTACCAAGAATTTCAAGGGGCGCGTGGATGGCTCAGTCAGTTAAGCGGCTGACTCTTGGTTTCGGCCCAGGTCATGATCTCAGGGTCATGACACTGAGCCCCTCATGGGGCTCTGCACTCAGCACGGAGTCTGCTTAAGATTCTCTCTCCCTCCCCTTCTGCTTCTCCCCTCACTCACTCTCTCTCTCAAATAAATAAAT
>NW_027844992.1:0-263 GCF_054177405.1 Leptonychotes weddellii
TTCAAATTCTATTTGTTTTCACAATTTTTACATTACTTGCCCAAAATATGCAATTGGAAGCTTGATATGCTAATATGGTGTGGGGAATGGAATGGAGAAGTGAGAGGAATTATGTGATTGGGGAAAGCTTTATGTTAAGGTGAGGCTTGATCTAGATACTGAAAGATGAAAATTTGTCTTTCAAAAAAAGCAGGGTGTAGTAAGCATGTTTATTAAGAGTGGGGGAATAGGAGTAAAAAGTGTGTGTGTGTGTGTGTGTGCAT
>NW_027844993.1:0-263 GCF_054177405.1 Leptonychotes weddellii
TTAGAACAGAAAAGACCCTTCTCCTCCATTTGGGAGGCAGAAGCATAAACCCTCTATCTGTTTATGCGTCATCTCAAAGGGGATTAAGAATCTGTGACCACTAACATTCAGGGCCAAACTCAGGAATGCTTCAGAATGTCCACAGCTTCCAACAAGTCCTAAAGGCAGGGCGCTAGGAGTATATTCTTAGTTCCCCTGAAGAGTTACCACCCACTGTCCTTACCCACTGAGATGAGGTTTCTAAAGTTCTCCAACATCACATC
>NW_027844994.1:0-263 GCF_054177405.1 Leptonychotes weddellii
TCAGATCAAAACAGAATGATTTTCCCTGCCCTGTGGCCCTGCTGTGTGGATCAGGCCATCCCATGTTGTGTTAGATGAAATAATATTGATCAACATTCTGTTTTGAATCTCAGTATGCCAAAATTTTCATTCTTAGATAACAACACTTATATGGGCATCCTTTCTACAAGTACCTCATTCATCACTGTTAACTTCATTGGCCTTTATTATTTTCCTTATCAATATGTTTTTTAAAATAGCTTGCATTTCTATTTGGGATAGCA
>NW_027844995.1:0-263 GCF_054177405.1 Leptonychotes weddellii
ATCTTCTTCTTTTTTTTTTCTTAACATATATTGCATTATTTGTTACAAGGTACAGATCTGTGATTCAACAGTCTTGAATAATTCACAGTGCTGACCATAGCACATACCCTCCCCAATGTCTATCACCCAGCCACCCCATCCTTCCCACCTCCACCCCCACTCCAGCAACCCTCAGTTTGTTTCCTGAGATTAAGAATTCCTCATATCAGTGAAGTCATATGATACATGTCTTTCTCTGATTGACTTATTTCGCTTAGCATAAC
>NW_027844996.1:0-2133 GCF_054177405.1 Leptonychotes weddellii
TATATATATATATATATATATATATATATACACCATGGAATATTATGCAGCCATCAAAAAACCCGAAATCTTGCCATTTGCAACAACGTGGATGGAACTAGAGGGTATTATGCTAAGTGAAATAAGTCAATCACACCTTTCTTTTTAAACGAAAGATACTAAGCAGGTATTTTTAAAAGATCTCAGGTGTTGGGGCACCTGGATGGCTCAGTCAGTTAAGTAACCGACTCTTGGTTTCAGCTCAGGTCATGATCTCAGGGTCATGAGATTGAGCCCCACATCTGGCTTCATGCTCAGCACAGTCTGCTTGAGATTTTCTCCCTCTCTCTCCCCCTCTGCACATTCCCCCAATCTCTCTCTCACTCTCAAATAAAGAAATAAAATCTTAAAAAATAAAATTAAAAAAAAGAAGAAGATAGCAGTAAGGGAAGAATGGGGTGGGGGAACTGGAGGGGGAGACAAACCATGAGAGACTATGGACTCTGAGAAACAAACTGAGGGTTCTAGAGGGGAGGGATGTGGGGGGATGGGTTAGCCTGGTGATGGGTATTAAAGAGGGCATGTACTGCATGGAGCACTGGGTGTTATATGCAAACAATGAATCATGAAACACTACATCAAAAACTAATGATGTAATGTATGGTGATTAACATAACATAATTTTTAAAAAAAGTTTAAATTAAAATAAATAAATAAATAAAATTTTAAAAAAAGATCTCAGGTGTTGAATCTCCTCATGACAAGGTTTGTGAAACCACTAAATCCATTTGTTTTAGATATACATTATATTTCCCATTTCCATTTCTCCAAGTTATGTAACTATTTCAAAGTTTAAGTCTGGCTTCCATTATAAGAATATCTATTGTATGTAAATCACTCAATAACAAACTGACATCACTATTCCTTAAACACATTTGGAAAAGGGATTAATAAATTCAAATTAATCCCAAAGGGTTCTATAGAAGGAACTTTGCTATAACCTAAGTGGGTCCAAAAAATCTATGACTAATGCATAAATAAAAAATTGGAAAAATTTGAGTCAAGCATATCTGCAAAATGTCAGAATTCCCAGAAGCAAATAATCTCTCATCGAATAGTTGTATATATAAATATACAGTACATAAATATATATACTATTTTAAAGTATTTGATTTAAAAATGATTCATTTCCTTTCATAACACTCCATTACTTCTTCCAGATAAGTTTAGAATGTAGCTCTCCCATCCATTCATTGACCTTTAATATTAATTATGCTGAGGTATCTCTACTTTGTAAGATAGACACAAAAGTCAGTAAATTGGAAATAATTTTTGGTCCATCCAATCTTAATCCGAATTAAACTTTTAGTGTACAATTTATGGGCTTACTCTCACATTATTAATCAATTTGGCATGGTCATCTACTCTGCCCCATAGTTTATAAGATTAGATAACATAAAAGCCTTTCTTAAAATTATAAGTTCTTGGGCACCTGGGTGGCTCAGTTGGTTAAGCGACTGCCTTCGGCTCAGGTCATGATCCTGGAGTCCCGGGATCGAGTCCCGCATCGGGCTCCCTGCTCGGCAGGGAGTCTGCTTCTCCCTCTGACCCTCCTCCCTCTCATGCTGTCTCTCATTCTCTCTGTCTCAAATAAATAAATAAAATCTTTAAAAAAAAAAAAAAAATTATAAGTTCTTACATTATGCTAAGTGAAATAAGACAACCATGAAAAGACATATACTGTATGATTCTACTTACATGAGGTATTTAAAGTAGTCAAATTCATAGAAATATAAAGTAGAATGATAGATACCAAGGGCTAAGAGAAGGGGGGGAAGCAATGTAGTGGGTACAGAGTTTCAGATGTGAAAGATGAAAAATTTCTGGAGATCTTTTTCACAACAATGTGAATACACTTAACACTACTGAACTATTCAGTTAAAAATGGTTAGGATGAGGGGCGCCTGGGTGGCTCAGTTGGTTAAGCGACTGCCTTCGGCTCAGGTCATGATCCTGGAGTCCCGGGATCGAGTCCCGCATCGGGCTCCCTGCTCGGCAGGGAGTCTGCTTCTCCCTCTGACCCTCCTCCCTCTCATGCTCTCTGTCTCTCATTCTCTCTCTCTCAAATAAATAAATAAAATCTTAAAAAAAAAA
>NW_027844997.1:0-263 GCF_054177405.1 Leptonychotes weddellii
CCCCGACCCCCACCCCAGACTGAGGTTGTCAGCTTTCACAATCCCCTGGGAATAGTCTGAGGGGATTTTGTCCCACATCACCTGGGGGCATCTGTCAAGTGCTAACTTAGGCCACAGAGCTCCCCACAGGGCCCTGCCCATCCCCACACCGGGATATGTGGGTGGCCTCAGGAAGAAGGACACTGTCTAGGGGCTAGGGGCACCCTGGACCTCACTGTCCTGGCAGTGGTGACCTCCTGGCACTCTAGGCACCAGAGATGGAG
>NW_027844998.1:0-263 GCF_054177405.1 Leptonychotes weddellii
CGACACCAAGGCCCCAACAGGTAACAAGAGAAAGATGGTCAATCGGAATTGAATTTTGAACATGTGGATTTGAGTGTGCATGGCCCCAAAGATGTGGTCTGGGATGAGAGACTTTGTAAAGAAAGTCCTAAAGATCAAAAAAGACAGTGAGTTCTAGTAGTGATCTCAGTGGGCTCATAGCTGGTAGCCATCACTCTGCTTGATAGTAATGAGCTGCTCACGAAACCACTCAACCCACTAGAAGGGAGAAGTAAAGTTGTGCA
>NW_027844999.1:0-263 GCF_054177405.1 Leptonychotes weddellii
TCCATACATAAGAGGGTCCTAATGGTATGATTTTTCTAATCTTTATTGAATCTTTGTGTATTTCTTTTTTTTTTTTTTTTAAAGATTTTATTTATTTATTTGACAGAGAAAGACACAGCGAGAGAGGGAACACAAACGGGGAGTGGGAGAGGGAGAAGCAGACTCCCTGCCGAGCAGGGAGCCTGATGCGGGACTCGATCCCGGGACTCCAGGATCATGACCTGAGCCGAAGGCAGTCGCTTAACCAACTGAGCCACCCAGGC
>NW_027845000.1:0-263 GCF_054177405.1 Leptonychotes weddellii
GGGGCTAGGCAGGGATTGATAGGTAGGGGGCTAAGTGACCAGGCTCACGAAAAATCCCAGGAACGAGGAGGCATAAGGAAACCAGAGATAAGGGAACAGAACCAGACCACCTTGTTTGTTTTAAACATCAGAGATGAGATATTCAAAGGAGACGTAATCCTGGTGTTATCCTTGGTGATTTAAGTTCCCTGGTCAGTTTCCGATAAAAGACCAACCATAAAAGCGCTCTGTGGCAACTCATTCGGGACCCCCTCACTCTGGAA
>NW_027845001.1:0-263 GCF_054177405.1 Leptonychotes weddellii
TCCATATATTTTCCCTCTGGGATCCAGGCTCACTAGCAGGCACATTGCTAGGAGTGAGACAAATGATAATATGGTGCAATAATGTGATAGCTTCTAAAGATCCTACTTGGAAGTGGTGCACATCTCTTCTGCTCACAAATCAAAACATGTCCTTTTCCTCAGGCCTCTCTAGAAGATCCGTGTGAACCAGACATTCATCTTTTTTTTTTTTTTTTAAAGATTTTATTTATTTATTTGACAGAGAGAGACACAGCGAGAGAGGG
>NW_027845002.1:0-263 GCF_054177405.1 Leptonychotes weddellii
AGTGCAAGAAAACCTGAGTATTATTGGCAGGCAGATGATTTGGCACCCCTTTTAACTAATATATAAAAACTACTTGTTGAGCATTTATTTATAGGGTATGGAAAATTATATTAATAAAAATTTGAGGGGTACCTGGGTGGCTTGGATGGTTAAGCGCCTGCCTTTGGTTCAGGTCATGATCTCAGGGTCCTGGGATCGAGCCCTGAGTTGGGCTCCCTGCTTAGTGGGAGCCTGTTTCTCCCTCTGCCTCTGCCTCTCTCTCT
>NW_027845003.1:0-263 GCF_054177405.1 Leptonychotes weddellii
TTGAACTTTCTGTGCCCACTGCCCATCCTCTGCCCTGCAGATGCCCCGGGAGGCTTACAGGCTATCCTGCAGCAGAGACAGAGTTCCACGTTAACGTTATTTCGCCAGGATAATGGGCAGGTGGGCAGGAAAGAGGGGCGGGTCTCGGGCTGACATGTGGTATGACTGGCAGTAACCTGCAGAAGCCCTCGACAGGTACTTGGGTGCCCCTCCCACGTAAAGCAAAATTGACCGTGTGACTGTGTAACCAGCAGTACGCCAAA
>NW_027845004.1:0-263 GCF_054177405.1 Leptonychotes weddellii
GATATTTTCAAATGACATATCTGCTAAAGGGTTAGTATCCAAAATATGTAAAGAACTTATACAGCTCAACACCAAAAAATTAAGTAATCTGATTAAAAATGGTCAGAAGACACGAAGAGATGTTTTTCCAAAGAAAGCATCCAGATGGCCAACAGACACATGAAAGGATGCTTAACATCACTAATCTTCAGGGAAATGCAAATCACAACCACAATGAGATATCACCTCACACTTCTCAGAATGGCTAAAATAAAAAACACAAG
>NW_027845005.1:0-263 GCF_054177405.1 Leptonychotes weddellii
CAACCTTTCTTCTAGTTCTCTGATCCTCTCTTCTTCTTTCCCTAACTTGCTATTAATTATTTTTTTTTATTTCAGTTATTGCTGTTTTTCAATTCTAGAATTTCTGTTTGATTTCTATTTGTTATAGCTGTCGATTTTCTCCTGACTCCCTTTATTCTATCTTCTATTGTCTTGAGCACATGAATCAGTTATTTTTTTTTAATTTTTTATTGTTATGTTAATACCCATACATTACATCATTAGTTTTAGATGTAGTGTTCCAT
>NW_027845006.1:0-263 GCF_054177405.1 Leptonychotes weddellii
CCAGGACCCTGAGATCATGACCTGAGCCGAAGGCAGATGCTTTACCATCTGAGCCACCCAGGTGCCCTCTTATATTTTCTCTTAAAAGCTTCATTGTTTTGCCATTTACATTGAAGTATATGACCCATTTCATATTAATATTTGTGTATGGTATTATACAGGAATCAAAGCTCATTTTCTTTTCCATGTGGATATCCAATGGACCCAACACCATTTATTGAAAAAAATAAGAAGAAAGAATAAGATAATCCTTTCTCCTCAGT
>NW_027845007.1:0-2133 GCF_054177405.1 Leptonychotes weddellii
GAACACAAGCAGGGGGAGTGGGAGAGGGAAAAGCAGGCTCCCGGCCGAGCAGGGAGCCCGATGCGGGGCTCGATCCCAGGACCCCGGGATCATGCCCTGAGCCGAAGGCAGACGCTTAACGACTGAGCCACCCAGGCGCCCCCTGTGTGGTTTTTTAGAGAGAAAGAGAAGCAGGCCCTGTAACATAGTGCTAAACCTGGACTCTGAGAGTTGTTTAGAATTTGCTGTGCAGGGCGCCTGGCTGGCTCAGTAATGTTAAGCGTCTGCCTTCATGCTCTCTCTCTCTCTGACAAATAAATAAATAAAATCTTTAAAAAAAATTTTTTTTTCTGGCCATAGGTCCCTTGGTTTTCCCAAAGCCTTCTCAAGGTCAAGTGATAAACATGAAGGCAGGCCTGGCCCATTTTGGGGTCAAGAGGAAGTAGGAGAAGCTGGTCTGAAGGTGGCTAGAAGAGCAATGGGTTTGAGCCAGATGCTGGTTGGTGGCAAGTGACAGCCAAGGCGGATTTGTAGAACTTCTTTGCAATCCCTGGTGTTGTCAGATGCCCAGAAAGAGGAACTTGATAAATAATTGAACCTAGGATGGGCAGACAAGTTAGGTGGGCAGTGGAGGGAAATGTAATCTCACAGGGTTGGAAATCATGACTGTAAGAATGATTGTCAGAGTAACATTAATTCCCATTTAATGAACACTCACTGTGTCTCTGGTACAGTGCTTTGTCTGAGTGAACTCATTTAATCCACCTTGACACCTTGGGAGGTCTCTTACCCACTGTACAGATGAGGGAACTGAGGGTCAGAGAGGTTATGTAGCTTGCTTAAGATCACACAGATGGTAAATGTTGGAGCCAGGATTTGAACGCCATTGGTTTGACTCTGAAACCCTCATTCTGGGCCATAAAGCCATGACTCCCAACCCTGCTGGTACAGGACCACTAGGGAATTAGCAATTCCTGGTGGCACAAATCATGTCTCAGTTGTCATTTGCCTTTGATCCTTGCACAGTTCCAAGTACATAGCAGGTACCTAATAAATGATTGTTGACTCAGTTCCTTTGCTCAAGGGGATTATATTCTTGTTGGAAGAAAAAGGCTATCATGCCTGAGAAAGAAAACAGTTTAGGACAAAATACCCGATGCCAAAAAACCATGGGAGGGTCATAATGGAAGAAAACACATAATCATTTAGCAGATTGGGTCCCATTAGCTCCTTCTCTTACAGTGAGGAAACCATCAAAAATCAAATTAAGATCAGAAGGTTGCTTGATGAATACAGAACCAAGCAAAGGAAATTGGATTTCCTAGAGGGTATATTTTCATCACATGGTAACTGCCCCAGTGAAAAGTCCTCCTTCAGCAAGGATTATGTTTGCCCAGTGGACTGGATGTTTGTGTTGGCTAGCTGTGTTCTGTCCTGGTCAGTGCTGGAAAAACACCTACTGTCTCACCCTCCAGCTCTTTCTAGACTCCATGGTAACTCCCCACTTTCTGTTTGCACTTGTCATTACGACATCTCCCTCTTTGGTTTCCATACTCTTTTCACATTACAATTTCCATGTCTACAGTTTATTTTACATGGATTAGAGTGCCGGCTCTTGAGAACAGTGGGCAGCTTGTGTCCTGATCACCTTGTAGGGGTGTCTCCTGTAAACGGGTATTTGTTAGCCTTAATCAAGGAGCTAGCCCATTCTGGGCTTGCATTGTGTTTACCTTTTCCTATATCTACATATATTTTTACTTATTTAAATAATATCGTTATATAAATGATATATTTTATAATAATACTATAATTATAACATAGTTTATTTAAATAAATAACTTTTATTTTTTTTTTTTAAGATTTTATTTATTTATTTCACAGAGAGATAGCGAGAGCAGGAACACAAGCAGGGGGAGTGGGAGAGGGAGAAGCAGGCTTCCCGCGGAGCAGGGAGCCCGATGTGGGGCTCGATACCAGGATCCTGGGATCATGACCTGAGCTGAAGGCAGACGCTTAACCACTGAGCCACCCAGGTGCCCCTAAATAACTTTTATTCTGAGATCATTATAGATTTATACACAGTCATAAGAAATAATACAGGGGCACCTGGGTGGCTCAGTCAGTTGGGCATCTGCCTTTGGCTCAGGTCATGAT
>NW_027845008.1:0-263 GCF_054177405.1 Leptonychotes weddellii
TCTGTTAGCTTTTGTGTTTAATTGTAGTTGGGCAAAGGGTTAATATTGAGTATTAAATATATGTTTTAAAAACTCTGGAAAACAATATGGAGGTTCCTCAAAAAGTTGAAAATAGAGCTACTATACACTCCAGCAATTGCACTACTGGGTATTTACCCCAAAGATACAAATGTAGGGATCCGAAGGGATATGTGCACCCCGATGTTTATAGCAGCAATGTCCACAATAGCCAAACTGTGGAAAGAGCCAAGATGTCCACCAAC
>NW_027845009.1:0-263 GCF_054177405.1 Leptonychotes weddellii
ATCCCAAAAGAAAGAACAAGAGGTAGTACTCATAGCCAGGGATTTAATCAATACAGATATAAGTAAGATGTCTGAACTATAATTTAAAACAATGATTATAATGATAATAGCTGGGCTTGAAAAAAACATAGAAGATACTAGAAAATCCCTTACTGTAGAAATAAAAGAACTAAAATCTAGTCAGGCTTAAATTTTATTTTTTTATTTATTTATTTTTTATTCTTATGTTAATCCCCATACATTACATCATTAGTTTTAGATGA
>NW_027845010.1:0-263 GCF_054177405.1 Leptonychotes weddellii
GAAGAAATAATAAGGCACCATGCCTCTCCCTGCAAAGCTGGTGTGCAGGGCAGCACCGCTCCTGGGCCAGACCTGGGGGGTTCAAAGGAGGCCCTCATGGTGGTAAGACTGACAGTCACAGACTTTAAGGAAGAAAACCGCTTTTCCTTTGTTCATGCTCATTTCCTTCTCTCACCTTCGGAGAGACTATGTCCAGAGGATGACGGCCATACTGAGGACTTTGGGGAAGGGTGCCTGGAAACTGGCTCCTGAGCCTTATAGTC
>NW_027845011.1:0-263 GCF_054177405.1 Leptonychotes weddellii
AATTTGAATCCAAGAAATAGTTCTTGTGGTACCATTTCTATCTCTTCCCACTTAAAACCAAAATTTTTTTGGGAGAATGAACAAGATGGGAGGACAATCACAAATTTCTGTTGATGCTGAGCATCATCCCAAGTTAGTGTTCTATCCCATGTATGCAGATTAAAAGGCATTTTTCTTTTGGATTCCTTTTAGGCATGGGAGCAAAACCTGCTTTTCCTCCTGCTAGCAAGAAGTCAAAGTCAAGAATAATCATGTTAAACTTA
>NW_027845012.1:0-263 GCF_054177405.1 Leptonychotes weddellii
GGATTGCACATCACCAGCAACAATCACCAAGCAAGTGATTGGTGATTAGGACTGCTGTCCAGCCGAAAGCAACTAACTGTAAAATGCCTTCAATGATTCAGTCTGATTTCTAGAGATCTTGAAAGGTGAAAAAACGGAGTAGCTCAGAATTCATAAAATCATGTAGACACCATTGATTGAGCCCTTCCTATGCTGAACGACACTGTGATGGTTTTCAGATGAGGAAATGTCTCTCAGGATCTCTGCCCCTCAGTCTCCCTCCA
>NW_027845013.1:0-263 GCF_054177405.1 Leptonychotes weddellii
TTTGGGTGCCTAATGCTAATAAAAACGATCAATGTTACTCATGTTCATAATCTAGTGCATTAAAGTCTCATCCTGAAAGTTGTCCTTAATGAAAATTAGTACTAATATCTTCATTTTCAGGTCATTATTTCATAGTGGAAGCTGACATAAAGGAGTTCACAGCTCTGAAGGCTGACAAGCGCTTTCACGTGATCCTGAATATCTTACGACACTGCCGGAGGCTCTCAGAGGTCCGAGGGGGGGGCCTTACCCGATACGTTATA
>NW_027845014.1:0-263 GCF_054177405.1 Leptonychotes weddellii
GAAATAATCAAGCCCCATCTCTTCTCCCCCATATTCCACATCAGTTGAAAGATTATGTAAGTCGTACAAATGAAGAATATAATATTTTAGCTTTATAAATGATAAATCCAGGTTGGGAGCAAGGCTTAGGTAAGTGGCCACAGGCTTAGGTACCTAAGCAAGGCTTAGGTAAGTGGCTTCTTTGGGTTTTTCCATGTCACTGGAATGTACCCACCCACTGTGTGGGCCTGGGACTCTCTGCCCTCAGATCCACCTTCCCCCTT
>NW_027845015.1:0-263 GCF_054177405.1 Leptonychotes weddellii
GAGATTTCATCAACGTTCAGTACAAAAGATAAGCTTTAGGCTAGGAAGACTTGAGTAGAGTTATAAAAAAAAAAAAAAGAGCAGTCTTGTTCTTTATATTTTACATTAGAAATTACATTTATAAGGTGTGGAGGACGACACTTTCAGTTGTTTAAACAACAGACATTCCCTTCCCTGCCCTGTCCTTTGCATATCCTACTTTCCACATTATAGAGGTGAAAAATGCCACATAGTCTTTAAAGCAGAGCATGGGCATATGACTC
>NW_027845016.1:0-263 GCF_054177405.1 Leptonychotes weddellii
CTATTGACAAGGTCATTGTTCACATGGAATACTTTCGATGCCCTGAGTGAGGCCTCCAGACAGAAAAACATCGTTAGCTGGGCAGCCAGTGGGTAATGTGCAGGCAGCTGGTCTTGAGAGACCCTCCTCTGAGGGCAAGATGGCACACAGAATTTCCTTGACGCAGGTGAAAAGTGGTGGTGTCTCATAGTCCCAGGAGTTGCTTTAGCTCTCTTGCGGAGGCCAGGCACCCAGGGAGGATTCCAACTCCTTTGGACCACCAA
>NW_027845017.1:0-263 GCF_054177405.1 Leptonychotes weddellii
TTCTATACAGTAACGAGGCAGAAGAAAGAGAAATCCAGGAATCGATCCCATTTACAATTGCACTAAAAACCATAGGATTCTTAGGAATAAACTTAAAGATCTGTACTCTGAAAACTATAGTACACTTATGAAAGAAACTGAAGAATACACAGAAATGGAAAAAACATTCTACACTCATGGATTGGAAGAACAAATATTGTTAAAATGTCTACACTATCCAAAGCAATCTACCATTTAATGCCATTCTTATCAAAATAACATCA
>NW_027845018.1:0-13349 GCF_054177405.1 Leptonychotes weddellii
GAGGGATGGGGGCTAAAACGTTTCCCACTTCAGCCCTCACACTGTTGCGGTTCTAGTTGAGAGGTAGTTTCTTCTTTTCTTTTTTTTTAAACTGGTTAATTAATTTTTAAATTTTTAAAAAAGATTTTGGGGCGCCTGGGTGGCTCAGTCGTTAAGCGTCAAGATCATAATAAAGTCAGGTCCTAGGGGCGCCTGGGTGGCTCAGTCGTTAAGCATCTGCCTTCCGCTCAGGTCTTGATCCCGGGGTCCTGGGATCGAGCCCCGCATCGGGCTCCCGGCTCCACGGGAAGCCTGCCTCTCCCACTCCCCCTGCTTGTGTTCCCGCTCTCGCTGTGTCTCTCTCTGTCAGTTAAATAAATAAAATCTTTAAAAAAAATTAAAAAATAAAAAAGATTTTATTTATTCAGGGGCGCCTGGGTGGCTCAGTCATTAAGCGTCTGCCTTCGGCTCAGGTCGTGATCCCAGGGTCCTGGAATCGAGCCCCGCATCAGGCTCCCTGCTCGGCGGGGAGTCTACTTCTCCCTCTCCCTCTGCCTGCCCCTCCCCCTGCTTTTGCTCATGCTCTCTCTCTCAAATAAATAAATAAATAAAATTTTTTAAAAAATTTAAAAACATTTTATTTCCTGCCCTCAGGGAGCTTACAATTGGACCCAGAGCAACCCTATAATTCAGCCTGCATGATGGCAAAGTGATGTGGTTCAGGCGGCACATAGTCCCGGAGCTCCGGAGACAGGAGTTATCACTGGAGGCAGGACTGAGCCGTGGAGGCTCGCTAGGGGTGTGTGAAACCTGTACAGTGCACGCAGGGATGGGGAGGGCAGGCAGGGCTCAGGGGACCGTAGGAGGCAGACGAGGGCCAGGCCAGGCTGAGGGCTGCGGAGGTGAGGACCTGGTCTTTCTGTGGGGCTCTGGGAGCCGCCCAGGCAGGGCAGAGTCCAGCAGGGATTGCATGTGCACGGGGAGGACAAGACAAAGTCATAGAGACTATGAAGGGAGGGGATGGATTTGAATTGGGCATGTCCTGAATTGCTGAAAAGTCGCAGAGCAGCGATTCTCTGAAAGGTAGTATTAAGACAACTGAACGCTCTTGATACTGGACAGTTTTAGAGAAGAAACAACAGGTCTGAAAGGTGAGCTCAAGGTGGCTTCCTGTAAGCAATTTGAGGGGGGTGGAAGCCTGTGGACGGCAGCGAGAGGGTCTGGGAGGTGACAGGGCAGAAGCCAGGCACAGAGCATGAGTCCGAGCTGGTCTGGAGGCTCAAGACTGGGTTCTGCCAGTGTCATGGGCAGTTGGGGAGGGATTTGGCAGAATGATGAGGAATCTCACTACTGGTTCGTGTTTGAGGTGATGGAATGCACTTGCTGAGCTAGCTTTGTCTCAGGGAAATATCAGAGCATTGTGACAGGGTAGCTGTGGGGAGATGCCAGAAGAGCCCCTTTCCCCCATGTGCCTGTGAAAGCCCTGGCATGTGGGGGCCCTTTTCACCTGCCCTTGTGGTCCCTTCACCTCAGGCTGCAGTGGGGTATCACCTCCAGGACACATCCAACCTGGAGAGAGCTTGGAAGTTGTCCTTCCATCCTTTCAACAAGAAAAAGCTGAACAAAGTGAAAATCAGTGACTTCTCATGGACCTATCAGAATTGGGTTACTGGGAAAACTACCACCCCCAAATCTAGAGAGACAGACAGACAGACCCAGGGGTCACAGCCAAATTCAACTTCCTGGGGGAGGAGTCGTCAGCCATAACCTGGGAAGAAAGTTCACGTGGTAATTTAAACAAATTTTCGGAGGCTGAGTGTGGACAACTGTGAGAATAAGTGACCCCAGGGGCTACAGTCACAGACCCAACAATTTCCAAGGCTTTACCCTCAGGTGCCCCAGCAGCTTCTGAAGGCAAAGAATCAAGAGAAACCCTCATGTTTCTGACAGGAGGAAGTAAAAATAACCATTTTGAAGCTCGCTGTTATGGGCTGATTTGTGTCCCCACTCCCCAGATTTATATGCTGGAGTCCTAATCTCCAGGACCTCAGAATGTGACTGTATTTGAGGATAGGGTCTTTGCAGAGCTGATCAAGGTAAGATGAGGTCATCAGGGTTTGTCCTGATGCAGTATGATCAACGAGATGAGGACACAGACAGACACAGGGTAAAAGTCATGTGAGGACGCAGGGTGAAGGTGCCGTCTACACTCCCAGGAGGGGCCTCCTGCCCACATCAGAGTATTGGACTTCCAGCTTCCAAAACTGGGACAGAATAAATGCCTGTTGTTTGAAGTGCACAGTCTGTGCTGTTTGTCACCATAGCCCGAGGACACTAATGCATAGATCCAGAGTTTTCTACATGAAAAAAGGTAACTGTCAAGGGCCAAAGACTTAACAGAGATCTACCCAACTTGGGGGAAGGAAATTACCCAGCACCAGCCCCTCTCACCTTCCCGTCTCACTGAAGGGGATAGAGAAAAAGCTAAGCGACACTTGGGAAGGTTACAATCTGGGGACACGTCCACAGAAGGGAAGAGATAGCGTCATCAGATCATAGATGAGTAAATCAGCACCACGCTGGCGGGTCCAGTCAGTAGCAGGCGCTACAAGGTGCACAGTGTGCAGAGTGGGTCTGAGAGTTCTTAGAGACCCCAAGACCAGGGGTCCACAACAAGGACCCTGGGGACACTGGGGCCTCAGGGACCACAGCTGCAGCAAGTGCTAAACACAGCCCAGCTCCTCATGGTATTAACATAAAATCACACCAAAGGCCTATTTGCCTCAGTTCCCATGACCTAATACATCATGTCCAGCTTTCAGCGAGACAATTAATACATGATAAATGGCAAGGAAAAAATGCAGCATGAAGAGACAAAGCCAGCATCAGATGCCAGATTTAGCTATGACACAGATTCTGGAATGATCAGAGTGAATTTTAAATAACTGATTGGTAGGTGAAGGGCTCTAATGAAAAGCCGGGCAGCACGCACAACAGGTGATAACAGCAGGCGGATGGGAGCTCTAAGAATGTGTCAAAACCAAAGCTCAAAATCAAAACACTAAATGCAACGAAGGATGCCTTTGAAGAGCTTATTAGTAGATAGAGCATGGCCGAGGAAAGAATCGTGGAGCTTGAAGGTATGTCAGTAAAACATCCCATACTGAAAAACACAGAGAAAAAAAAGAAGGAAGAAGGAGAAAAAAAACGACTATCCAAGCACTGTAGGAGAATTATGAAAGTGTGTTGCACCCATAATGGGGATAACAGAAGGAGAGCATAGAGCAGAATATTTGAAGTAATAATAGCTAAGAATTTTCTAGATTAAATGACAGACACTAAACCACAAATCTGGGAAATTCAGAAAACACCAAGAAGGATAAATACCAAAAACCCACACATTAACATACCAGTCTTCAAAGTGCAGAAAACCAAAGATGAAAAGAAAATGCTGAAAGAGCAAAAGAAAACACGACCTTATATATAAACGAGCAAGGATGGATAAATGGATGGGAATCATGTTGGACTCCTCATCAGATCCACGCAAGAAGAGAATGCAGTAAAATGTTGAAGAAATATTTTTCTTTAAAAATGTTAAAAGATAAAAAATACACCAACCAAGAATTCAATACCTAGTGAATTATTCATTAAAAAATGAAGGAGAAATCAAGACTTTTCCAGAGGAACAGAACATGAGGGAATTCATTGCCAGTATGGCCATCCTGAAAGACAAGCTAAAACAATCCTCCAGAAGGAAAATGATAGCACTCAGAAGCTCAGATCTACATAAAGAAAGGAAGAGTGTTAGAAATGGAATAAGTGAAGGTAAAGTAAAATGCTTAATTTCCTTATCTAACATATAGCTGTTTGTTCACAGTAATTATGTGACACTTTGCTGGGTGATTATGACGTATCAGTTAGTGAAATGAACAACAGCAATGTTATTAGGGACAGGAGGGAGGCATAAGGAATTCTGTGTTAATACCCATGACACGGTGCAGGATACTTGAAAATGGACTCAGATTAGCTGCATATGTATATTGCACACTTCAGGACGAGCATAAAGATTTTCTTAAAGGGAAGTATAATTGATATGCTAAGATAGGAGAGAAAACAAAATCATATAAACTGTTTAGTTAAAACCAGGGAAGGTGGGGAGCCTGGGTGGCTCAGTCGGTTAAGGGTCTGCCTTCGGCTCAGGTCATGATCCCAGGGTCCTGGGATCGAGTCCCGCATCGGGCTCCCTGCTCCGCGGGAAGCCTGCTTCTCCCTCTGACCTTCCCCCCACTCATGCTCTCTGTCTCTCATTCTCTCTCTCAAATAAATAAATAAAATCTTTAAAAAAATTTAAAAAAGACAAAAATGAAAAAGATGCATCTTCCTTAAACTATATATTTTAATTCACTGTAATAAAACAACACATATATGTCAGAGATGATTTAAAATGGGGATTGTTGAGAAATCTACGACAATGGAAATTTTAGAAACCACTGAGAAATTTTAGAAACTGATATGAGCAGTTTTTAAAAGAACCATTCAGACTGCATCTAAACAGAGTAAATTTTACTGTGATAGTTTGCAAATGTCGATTTCAACATTCCCAAGTACAAAGTTCAATTTATAATAAATGGAAATTTTAAGAAACATTCCAAATTGCTGCATGGTGTTGGCATCTGTCAGTTATCAATGGTTGGGGCAAGAAACGGCACTGAACACATATTTTTGGTAACTTACGGATCCAGGAGCCAGATATATTTAGATGTGATAGAAACTTTTGGAGCATTAGCAGAAGAAAGCCATACTAAATCCAATACCAAAATTAAATTTAACCAAATCTTTACCCCAGCATCTGCTTCCTATCCAGTTCAGCAAATTAGACTGGGTCCTGAAATTCTCAAACTGAGCCAGACCCTTTGACTCATCATTTACAGGATGGTCTCCCATAAATGTTCTCGCGCGGCCGCGTGGATTTGCCTGCTGGACAGACTTCTCCCCGGGTTCTGGCCTCTCTTTGAAGCAGAGCAGTGGGGCACCGAGGGGCAGCACTGTGTGTCCTCAGTGATGGCAGGAGGAGGCGGGGTGCCCCGCGTGCCCCCAGTCCACACCAGCCTCCCTTCTCTGCCCCACCCTCTCGGGAGGGTGGCTGAAATCATCTCAATTGTACCAAAATCGCTGTGTCATCAGAAGTTCCGTGGACCCCATTCTCCAGCCTGGCCCCGTGGACCCCATTCTCCAGCCTGGCCCCTGAGCACAGACATGCTGGAACTGTCAGTGGTCGGGACTCTGAGTCACCTGGCCCCGGGGATTCATCATTCTGTGCCTTGGTTTCCCTTTGTGGAATGCGACCCACAGCACAGACCGTGGCTTTGCTGATGGTTAGGTGGACGAGGGCATGTAGAGCACTTAGTTCAATGTCTAGCACTGAAACTGCAGGCTACCGTCAAAATTATTATTTAAGGAGAAGAAGACAGTGTGGTGAGCACAGGGTGGGGCTGGTGAACCTGGAGGAGCAGAGCCAGCTGAGAGGCACCTCCTGGGAGCTCACCTCTGGCCTTCAGAGTCCCTACAGACTGTGCTGTTCTCTCAGCTCCTGCCACCCCTGCATTTGGGACTAAGCCTCCTGGACTTGGTGACGGGTCCTCGCAGCGGTTCATGGGGCCCACTTTTGCCTTTCCAGCTCAGCTTTCGTGAGCTTGCTTCCTCCTCGAGAGCAGGAAGACCAAAGCCTTCTCTGGCATCCCAGGCACCGCCGGCCGCAGCGATGGACATCCCGCGGGGACCGGACAGGTGCAGCTCACAGACCCTCCAAACGGGGGCAAGGCCAAGTTCCTCAGCAAGGAGGGCCTGGCGCAGTCGGGGGCACTGACCCGCGGGCAGGTGCTTCTGGCTGAGATTCAGTGCTGATCCTCCGGAGTTGTCTGTGAGTGCGCCTGCCGATCCCTAACACTCACCAATTACACACTCTTTCGTGTCCTCACTAATTTCCCTGACAGTTTCTTTATCACGTTCGTGCATGGAGTGAGGTGCTGTGCTCAGAATCAGCATGAATAAGGAAGATGGGAAGAGTTAGATGCAGACATATAATTAAGGTAAGACTATGATACACGAGGAATATATGCATATTACTTTGAGACCAGAGAAGCCAGCAGTTCAAAGTGAGTTTCGAGTGACGGAGAGTTACCTGGCGGGGAGTGCCACTCTGTGCGGGCGACAGTCCTCGAGGGCGTGCTCCCCTGGGAGGCCGGCGGTTGCAGAGCTGGTGGGGGCTTCTGTGGGGGCTTCTGTGGGCTCTCACAGCCCCGGACAGAGTTCAGCCTCTGTTCTCCAGGGAGAAGGAGCCAGAGAAGATGGAAGAGATTTGAGTGTTCACAGAGAAAGCTCTGGGGGTGAGGTAGAGAGTGGTGGGATGGGCAGGGACTGGCCTGCCGTTTGGGGGTCTGGGCGGGAGTGTGGCGCCACAGGTCGGTGAGCAGGGCAAGTCACCGCTTTCTGCATCAGCCACCCGTTCCAACAGCAGCCAGTAACGAGGAGAAGCTCTGCACTCCTCAGCGTCCCTTCTGGACTCCTGACACGAGTCCTAGGCAGGATGGTGACCCAAAGCACATACAGTCACTGAACACAGAAGATGGAGGTTACAGAGAATGGGGCTGACGGGAGTCCATAATAATGATATATTGTGGGATTGTAAAGAATTCTAGAAGAATAAAGCAGGTATCCAATAAGAAATGTATTGTTCCATGGATAACAATCAAAAACTTCCGTTTTAATTGTAAAAAATATACACCATGTTGTAACAATACTGTACTTCACGTAAACACGCAAAAGAAAACCTTCCTGGAAGACGGGAGCTTTCTATCACAAGAAGGAAGAAAGCTGAGGAGCATTTGAAAGGAATATATATTTATATCCATCTCTCAAAAGAATTCATTGTTTTCCAAAACATGCACCGTGCACTTTACAAGCTCTGCATTTTGAGCTCAGCGCAGCACGGCGGAGAGGCGGAAGGTGGCATGCTCCTCATATAACCCACCTAGGTTCTCCTCATCCTGCCCCATGCCTGCTCTTTTCCTCGTGTGAGCCTGTCCTGACCGAGACTCGTTCATGGATGGTGAGAACACACAATCAAGGGCGCGGGGCTCCGTGGTCTGTGCCCCAGAACCAGGACAGACCATTGGCTGAGCACCTGGACCAAATGATCCAGAGTCTCCAGCGCCATGCGGGGCAGCATCAAGTCCCATCCCGGCCCCCACCCAAAATACCTGATTTTGGGGGAGGCAATATCGGATGGGACTTACACTGGAGGTCATACTCTCCCAGATTTTACGGGCTTACAGGCAGCTACGTGCACTGGACGTTTTTACGGGTTTGCCCCCATGCCTAACCTTCAAACTTGACTTGAAACCCTTGGAAACACATGCACTTCATCAAATATATACCTGCTGACTTCTAATACGTTTCCCACGAAGTTTCCAGTAAGGACAATGTCTTTCATACACAGGGTAAGGGCTGACGCCCCGTCATTGCCCGGCTCTGAGGTCGCTGGCCCATTTGCTCACTCGGCAAGTGGACGCTTAGGCCAAAGCCGTCAGATCAGAAACGGTCCCATTCCACGACACTGCGTTAGCTCAAACTCAGTCACCTCGCACACATCCAGACAGGGATCCGGGTGGGGCTGATGTCTCGGCCACCATCCTCCCAGCCACGGCCGCCAAGGCCCACGCTGTGGATATGCCCATCGGCCACGTGTGTTTACAGAGTTATCTCCTCCAGGTGCAGGCCGTGGAGACCACTGTCTCTCTGCCCTTGTTCATGTCATCTCCTTGTGTCTGTATTGTGTTTAGTTTGGGCGTGGTGGGGTACTCACACAGCTCACCGTTGCTTCTGAAGACAGTTCAGTTACGGCCCGTCTTCCCAGCCTGGCAACAGCTTCCAGAGTATTCACTGACGTGTTGCCCTCCACCTGGCACATGACCCAAAGGACAGGGTGGGGCTGGTCCCAACCTGGACGTGTCCTCGGGGCCTGGGGCGGGTGAGGTGGGCAATGAAGGAGAAGCCAGGCTTCGAGGGAGTGACCCAAAGCCATTCCACAGGAAATGTTTGCATTTCTCATGCCCATAAAATATTAGCAGGTTTTGTCCAAGCCTGGTCAAAACAGAAGTCCTCTTATGTCCAGAATATTCTGTTAAGCATACAATGATAAACACATGACATACACATAGACTTACAATATGTTTATTGTAATCATGCAAGATAGAATTTATCAAAATCCCAGTGTCCGCAAGGCACACATCTGGAATGGTGTTACATACGGCGAGTGTTTCTGATGTGAAGTCACATGTTTTATGGCCAGCAATTAATAATAAAAGTAGATTTAATGCATCTATGGAAATTGAGTCTTCTTTCTGTTCTCTTTATAGGAAACACTAAATTAGGAATAGTCACTGGTACATGGAAAGATAGTAAAAGAGTATGCAGAAAATTGGGGAAAATTTGGGGTATATTAGCTAGTTATTCAATAAAAATATTATATTCTGCTTATATGGATCTTATGTTTGGAGTATTTGTCAGATTTTTAAAAAATGCATAATTTATTGAAGTTTCTTTTCACATTATGAGTAAATGTTCACTCTCATAACAAATTTTCTGTTTGTGCTTTGGTGTTATTTTTGTTAGAGGGCTCCCTGAATCATCTCAGTGTGCTTCTGTTTCCCCCCGAATGCACCCCTCTACCTGAAAACATCTCAGCTGTGTCCACGGACACTGAGCTTTATTCACTGCTCATCTTCTTTGTACTAGAATTACGTGTGTCAGTAATGGTCCTAAGGGCTGTGAATGCGTTTCGTGGTCAATGGGAGCATATGAAGGAATTACCAAGAGAAGACGCAGGGGAATCGTCCCACATTTCTCTGTCTCTTTCAAAAGGAGGCGGGGTGGCGTCCTGGCATTTCAGCCCCCGGTTCACGCGACTGCAGGCTTCCCGCGAAGGAAGCTACAAAACTCACTCAAAGCTGTGGCTTTATCCTGCCGAGTCTCCTGAAGGAATTTTGAAGGGACAAATGAAATTGGTTGTTTGTGCTCCTGTGTTGTTCTCTGCGCTCCCATCCCGAGCCCCCTCCTCTCTGCCCAGGGGTACGGCCGGCGAGCCCCCCTGGGACCACCCGAGGGGGGACAAGCTGCCTGAAGCTCCAGAGGGAGGGAGCCCGGTCTCAGGATCTGGTCTGGGGCGGCTGCTGGGCTGTGGCTGGTCTCTGTCTGCGATGGAGGCAAATCTCAGCCTCGCCCCCAGAGCCGTGAATCCTGCAGCTGGGCCGCCCCGCCCGGATGCCCACCAAGGTCACAGGCACCCGAGCTCAGGCTTGAAGTCAGAAGATCTGGGCTTGCTCTTGTTTTCTTAGCTTTTAGGGATGTGGGAGGGTAATGGACTCTTTTTGAATTCTGTGTGAAATTTTTAAGTAAATGGGGAAGCTCCACCTTTTCTGATGATCGTGAAAGTCAGGAGAGAGAAGGGAAGGGGGCCCCTGGCCAGCTGGCACCACTGGCTTCCAATCCCCCGGGTCCCCCACCCTCAGGACAGCAGGGTTTCCCTGGGTGCCAAAAGGTCCCGACACAGTGGGCGACCACGGAGCCTGGTGGCTGCCACGCAGGTGGCCGGTCTGAGCCGACGTGCGCCTCCGGGCTGAATATTTTCTCCAGCGGCCCTGCTGTTCCCGAGCCCGACCCGTGTGCATTATTTCTGGATTCTGGGCTCCAGGCTTGGGTTCGTGAGTCATTAGCGGTGAGGGCCAAGGACCCACGTCTCTGTCTTCAGGTGACAGCGTGGCCCCCCGCCCACCCCGCCAGTAACAAAGAGCCCACTGATCCTGCTGCACAGAGTGCTCTCGGTTGGCAGGTCTGCGGCCCTGCCCTTCATTTTATGAAACAGAGACTCATGATGCTGTATTTACGGCATGTCTGCAGGCTGTGGACATGCGGCGTTTAGGCATTCCCGACCGTAAGATCCTAGAACAACGATGCTGTTGATTTCCACGGCTAGATTTATCACTTGGGGAGGTGTGGAGGAGGGGGCTGACTGCAAACAGAGAAATGCACTTCTGGAAACTATTATTTATGGGCTGCTCAGGAACTGACCCCAAGACATGGTTGCGCAGTTTCCAGTAAGTGGATGCAGCAACCAAGTGGGGCCTCCCCAGGTGGTGGCCGCCGGGGGTTGTGGTCGGGAGGGTGGCCCTGGTGCTGCGGACAGCCCTTCCATCCCGCCTGGGCTGCCGAGATGGACGCCCCGGTGCCCGCAGAGCCCACGGGGCCAGCACTGCTCTGTCATTAGCCTGGCTGCACGGCGCAGCCGAGGATTCCTGCATAACCTCCAGACTTTATTAGTAAGAGCTGGTTTTGTTTTTCTGTATCTAATGAAAGGTTATCCTAGGCAGCCGGTCAGCAGAAACCTGTGGAAGCAGGTTGTCACAGAAGGGACGTGCAGTCGGCCTGGCCCAGCATCACCAGAGATGAGGAACCGATAAATACTCGTCGGAGGAGGGAGCTTGGCCAACTCCGTGGTTCATTTCTCTCCCTTTCTTTTTCCATTTCAAAAAGGAAACTTAAAATGCAGGACACACTAGCGGTTGTTTATAAGAAAATAAAATTTCAGGAAGTACTAAAAATAAGGCTGGGTTGTTCTTTCTACACGCCTATTCCTGATCTTTTCCTTTAATGAAGGGGAGCCTCTTTATGGGCACATTAGCAGGTTTAACTGCACCGAAAAGGAGACAGATTTAGTGGTGGAAAGGTCTGTAGAGTTGGTTAATATTTAAAAGATGATTCATGTCCAAATTCAACTTTTACATGATCAAATGAGGTCAGTACCTGTCGGTAAGAGTAATCACAGGAAAGGGTTGGCCGTGTGGTGAGCCACCCCAGCCCTGGGAGAGAAATAACAATTTGGGGCTCTGCTCACAAGGTTGATGCAAAACTCTTTAAAATAAAGTTCAGAAACCCTATGGTCTTTTTGTCTGATATTGTCTGGTAACCTCTCTGTGGCTTTTGTTCAATTTCTTCCGGAAGAGAATCCAGAGGCTTGTGTTCGCACCATGCGTCCCGTCTTTTCTTGTCCCTCGAATGGCGCCCAGACGTGGACGTCAAGCAGATGAGGGTCTCCAGCCTGGTGGACGCCCACTCAGGTCTCTGCGTTCTGGGGTCAGGAGGCCTGGGGTGCCCGAGGGGCCTGCCATGCTGCACACCAGGGCAAACCGGGGGACACTCGCCAACAGAGCATCAGTCTTGTGGGGGCTCCTTGTCGCTTCTTTCCAGGTGGGCCATGTGCCAAGGAGACACTTGGACCCCAAATTCAAACGTCACACAGATGACCTTGCACCCTCATCCACCACGACGTGCATGGCCGGGGGGCAGGACTCTGAAAGGATGAGTGCTGGTTTCACTTTCTACGCTTCACTCTTTCCCGGGGGCAGGAGGACAGTAACCAGGGAGCAAACCGGATCCCAGCTGAGGCAGACACACGTCCCACCCTCTGGCCCCCGCCTCGGGGCTGCGCACCAGCCCATCTCCCTACAGAGCACCTCTCCCTGCTCCTTACGCAAGATGTTTAAAAGTCCGGCCGCCCGTACCACACTGGATTTTGTTTCTGGAAAAACTGTAGAAGGTCTTAAAAGGATTTAAAAAGCATCAGTATGAGGTCTCATTCCCTTCATCGTTTTCTATGTTGTGTTGCTGATCCTTGGGCCTATCTGAGAATCATCGCCAAGTGAGAACATCTGACCCCCAGAGTGTTTTAGGCAGTTTGTTGAATACACGAAGCGGAACATTTTGGACTATACCTTGACTGACCTAAAAGTTGCAACAGCTTTGCCTGTTTTGGAGCCAATGAAGTAAACTTCAAACATTTTAACAGACTCTTGAAAAACTGGTGGAGCAAAGGAATTGTGCGTGCAATAATTATCCTGGGGACAGTCTTACTGTTTACTCCTCTTTGTTCCGTGGGAGGCCGAAAAATGGCCCCAAAGACTTCCACATCGTAAACCACCATGGAACTGTGATTATGTGGTCACCTCCGTGGCAGAAGGGACTCTGCATGGGGATTGGGATTAGGGTCCAAGCGGGGAGCCTCCCCACAAGATGGGGAGATGGTCCTGAGTTATCCAGGTGGGCCCATGTAATTGTAAGGGTCTTACAGGAGGGATGCCAGAGGGTCGGAGCTAGAAAAAAGAGGACAGGAGTTTGGAGGGGTTTGAAGACGGAGGAAGGCGTGGCCACATGGCCAAGGCATGCAGGCCCCTCTAGAAGCTGGAAAAGCAAGAAACACCCCCCCACACCCAGAGGCTCCAGAAAGAATGTGACTGCTGACATCTTGATTGCAGACCTTTGACCTCCAGAACCCAAAGAGAGGAAATCTGTGTTGTTTAAATTCACCAGTTTGCAGTGATCTGTGATAGCAACAAGAGGAGACTAGGACACCCTCCGGTGATTTTCTCTGACCGGCTGCTCCTTGCACGTCCCCTCAGGCCTCCGGCCACCCGGCCTCTCTTTCAGGGTCTCTGCCAGTCTCTATGAGGGGTCGCTACCCTGGACCAGGGACTCCCTCTGCACCCGCCTCTCTCGCTTTGTGTCCCCAAAGTGGAAGGGAACGGTGTAGGTCTCCAGCACTCAGGACAGGGAGATCTGTGGACGGGGGGCAGGTGGGGACAAAGGGTGGGAGACGGCGGGCAGATGGGGCATTCCACCTGCTGGGCAGTCAGGTGCAGAACATGGGCCCTCTTGGTGTGCGATGCGTCTGGGACCCAGGATTCAAATGTATGTAGTATCAGGAAACCTTGAATGGATGATAAGTACTACCGGGTTTTTTAAAAAGGAAAACTAAAGCAACATGGGTTTTAGCTGTGGAAAATTAATAGTGATCAACACTAACCATGTGACTTTCTCTAACCTGCATGCACAAGATATTTTCACTTTTAGATATTTGGTTCCAAATTTTGACTACAAACATGGAGTCTAGAAATATGTATTCTATGTTTATGCTTAAAAACGAATGGCTTTCTTTTTTATTTCCAAAAAAGGACACATGGTCCAAATAGGATGTTTGAAAGTAATTTCTATGTTTTGAATATTTTTAAAACAATTCTGTATATTTCGGCAGCTCAGATTATCTATATTAAAAGAAGGCATCAGATATTTTGAGAACATTGTGATAAATGGGATCTGAATTAGACTTTCCACATGTGAATTCTGGGCTCCTGAGCAGGACAGTGGTCTGTCTGACAGCATGCCAGAGAGGTCTTGGAGAGGGCAGTTCACTGGTATTTTTTTAAAAGATTTTATTTATTTATTTGAGAGAGACAAAGAGACAGCCAGAGCGCATGAGC
>NW_027845019.1:0-2133 GCF_054177405.1 Leptonychotes weddellii
TTCAGGGTAACTATTGAAAGATATGAATTTAGTGCCATCGTATTGCCTGTAAGGTGACTGTTACTGTATATTGTCTGTGTTCCTTTCTGGTCTATGTTACTTTTAGGCTCTCTCTTTGCTTAGAGGACCCCTTTCAAGATTTCTTGTAGGGCTGGTTTTGTGTTTGCAAATTCCTTTAGTTTTTGTTTGTCCTGGAAGCTTTTTATCTCTCCTTCTGTTTTCAATGACAGCCTAGCTGGATATAGTATTCTTGGCTGCCTATTTTTCTCATGTAGTGCTCTGAATATACCTGCCAGGTCTCTGTGGATAGGTCTGTTGCCAATCTAATGTTTCTACCATTGTAGGTTACAGATCTCTTATCCAAACTGATTTCAGGATTTTCTTTTTGTCTCTGAGACTCGTAAGTTTTACTATTAGATGTCAGGGTGTTGACCTATATTTATTGATTTTGAGGAGGGTTCTCTGTGCCTCCTGGATTTTGATGCCTATTTTCTTCCCCAAATTAGGGATGTTCTCTGCTATAATTTGCTCCAATATACCTTCTGCCCCTCTCTCTCTTTCTTCTTCTGGGATCCCAATTATTCTAATGTTGTTTCATCTGATGGTATCAGTTATCTCTCAGATTCTGCCCTCGTGCTCCAGTAGCTGTTTATCTTTTTCTCAGCTTCTTTATTTTCCATCATTTGGTCTTCTGTATCACTAATTCTCTCTTCTGACTCATTTATCCTAGCAGTTAGAGCCTCCATTTTTGATTGCACCTCATTAATAGCCTTTGGTTTTGACTTGGTTAGATTTTAGTTCTTTTATTTCTCCAGGAAGGGTTTCTCTAATATCTTCCATGCTTTTTTCAGGCCCAGCTAGTATCTTTAAAATTGTCATTCTGAACTCTAGTTTTGACATCTTACTAATGTCCATATTGATTAGGTTCCTGGCAGTCAGTACTGACTCTTGTTCTTTTTTTTTGAGGTGATTTTTTCCATCTTGTCATTTTTTCCAGAGGGGAATAGATGAATGAGGGAACAAAATGTTAACAGGATAACAACGACCCCAGAAAAATATGCACTAAATAAATCAGAAGTGTACTGAAACTGGGGGAAAAGAAAGAGAAAGAAAGAAAAAAGAAAAAAGAAAAAGATAAACAAACAAACAAAAAACAGAATATGATTAAATCTGATCAGGCTGGTGCTTAGATCAATGCCACACACTAGATTTTGGGCGTATTTTGGTCTGTTAGAAGAAAGTGCCTCCCAAAATTTTAAAGAAAGAAAAGTTTATATATGTACAAAAATAAGGGCGATGAAGGAATGGAATATGACTGTAAAGATGATAATTATAAAAGATTTTATAAAAGGAATTGATAAGAAGGTGGTTGAAAAAAGAAAGAAGAGGATTAAAAAAAAAAGGGAGAGAATGTGATCAGGCAGGAGACTAGAACAAAGCCATACACTAGAGATTTAGGGTATATATTTGGTCAGAAGAAACTGTACCCCAAAATTTTAAAAAGAGAACAACTTATATATACCAAAAATAACATTAACTACTATGAAGGGATAGAATTTGACTCTAAAAATGAAAAATAAAAAAGATTTTTAAAAAAGGGATTGATAATATGTTGGTTGAAAAAGGGAAAAAGAAAAATTAAAAAAAAAAAAGAAAATTAAAAAAATTAACTTTGAAAGACTAAAGAATCATGGTAAAAAAGCCATGAATTCTATGTGTAGTATTCCCCTAGCGCTGGAGTTCTGCCTTTCCCATTGATCAGTAAACCTGGTCTTGGCTGGCTGTTCTCGCTGATCTTTTGGGGGAGGGGCCTGCTGCTGTGGTTTCCAAATGTCTTTGCCGGAGGTGGATTTGCCCCGCCCTTGCCCCATCCCGGCTAAGTAATCTGCTCGGGTTTGCTCTCGGGAGCTTTTGTTCCCTGCAACCTTTCCGTACAGCTTTGGAGGCCGAGAGTGAAAATGTCAGCCTCGCAATCTCCCCCCTGGAGGAGCCGGAGGAGCTGAGAACTCGGGGCCCCGCTCCTCAGTGAGCCCCCAGAGAAAAGCCGTCAGTCACTCCTGTCTCTCCGGTCTCCCGCCGCACTCCGTGCTCGCCCGGCCTGTGACCGCGCGTTTCTATCTCTGGCACCCGACC
>NW_027845020.1:0-263 GCF_054177405.1 Leptonychotes weddellii
AGGGAGAGAGAGAGCGAGCGCACAAACAGGGGAGCAGCAGGCAGAGGGAGAGGAAGAAGCAGGAACCCCTGCTGAGTAGGGGGCCTGACGTGGGGGCTCGATCCCAGGACCCTGGGATCATGACCTGAGCCAAAGGCAGACACTTAACCGACTGAGCCACCCAGGCGCCCCATCAGCTGAATTCTTTTTTTTTTTTTTTAAAGATTTTATTTATTTATTTGACAGAGAGAGACACAGCGGGAGAGGGAACACAAGCAGGGGAG
>NW_027845021.1:0-263 GCF_054177405.1 Leptonychotes weddellii
ATACTCACCCGTGACTTTAAAATCTAGGTTTTTGGGGGTGCCTGGGTGGCTCATTCAGTGAAGCGTCTCCCTTCGGCTCAGGTCATGATCTCAGGGTCCTGGGATCGAAACCTGAATTGGGCTTCTTGCTCAGCAGGGAGCCTGCTTCTCCCTCTGCCTCTGCCTGTCCCTCTGCTTGTGCTCTCTCTCTCTCTCTCTCTCTCAAATGAATGAATAAAAAAAAAATCTTAAAAAAATAATAAAATCTAGGTTTTTGGCCATTG
>NW_027845022.1:0-263 GCF_054177405.1 Leptonychotes weddellii
ACAAATCCTGGCTCATTTACTCACACCACGACCCTGAGACGTGGGCACCACGGACTCCTGACCGAGGAGAAAACAAGGCTCAGACACCAGTTAATGCAGTTACAGCCCAGGCAGGCCAGGTCACCGCAAGGCCCGGTCTGAGCCTCCACACTCTCGGGCACCATCCACCATTCCATGCAGAGCCCCACGCATGGAATCCACCACCGCCCGGCCTAGAGCACGGGCCTTCCTCCTGGCCTCCATCTCGACTCCCCTTAGCACTG
>NW_027845023.1:0-263 GCF_054177405.1 Leptonychotes weddellii
AGATCAAGACTGTAGCCGAGATCAAGAATCAGACACTCAACTGACTGAGCCACCCAGGCACCCTGAGCCTTTACATTTTTAAAATCAAGCAGACCAGAATGGCTACATTCAAAGGAGTGTTTTCCTGACAGCCACGGAGGCTCTTCACCAACCCACGGAGATCATTCCAAGTCCAACTCTAACTCCAGAGGATGACAGCGAGGCGGCGGCCACACCAAGCTGGCATCAGCCCTTCAAGTCACTTAGTCTGTAATAGAAATGGT
>NW_027845024.1:0-263 GCF_054177405.1 Leptonychotes weddellii
ATTTTGCTACCTCCCAGGTAGGGACTGGGTCCCATTCCAGATGGGAATGAATGTCTTTGTACCCGGGAGGTGAATGCTGGGGATATCCCTGTGCCCCAAGGGAGTAAAACCCAGTTCTGTCTCCTTTATCCCTCAGAGGCAGCATTTACTGGCCTTTCTATTCCCAGAAGGTTGTTTAGGAGAGAATGGAGGTGCTATAAACACAGTTTCCCTAGGTTCCATCTAATCAGCTGTAAAGAGCCTCTAAAAAGTGAGGTAAAGAA
>NW_027845025.1:0-263 GCF_054177405.1 Leptonychotes weddellii
ACAGCACCAGCGTCCCTTAGGAACTTGTTAGAAACACAAAATCCTTGGTCCCAACCCTAGACTTACTGAGTCAGAAACACGAGGGCTGGTCTGCAGAGACCCAGGTGATTCTGAAACAAGCTGTAACTCGGAACTGCTTTAGGATTATGTAAGCATTATGAGAACCACGCACGTTTTCTCACGGTCCTGAACGTCAGTCACCTCCCCTCCCATGTGCAGATGTCCCCCTACACTCACACCCCCCCCCAGAGGTTCACATGCCC
>NW_027845026.1:0-263 GCF_054177405.1 Leptonychotes weddellii
GAAGTTAGGCAGTGGGAATTGCCTACTATGAA
This sequence comes from Leptonychotes weddellii, assembly GCF_054177405.1. Classification (NCBI taxonomy): domain Eukaryota; kingdom Metazoa; phylum Chordata; class Mammalia; order Carnivora; family Phocidae; genus Leptonychotes; species Leptonychotes weddellii. The sequence continues at coordinate 33 of NW_027845026.1, forward strand.
GAAAACCATATTGCTCCCCCCAAAATAAAGGTGGCATCAGGCTCCCTTAAGAGAACATAGGAATAAATGTCTAATAAGTTTGTGATTCCAAAAGTAGGGAGCTACTGAGAGGAAAGACTATCTTTGAAATATTCTGAGAATTTCCAAACTTGGCAAAAAAAAAAAAATCAAGATGCTCTGAGCTGAGGAAGGATAACTACAGAGAAACCATCCCTAGCCACATCATGGTCA
>NW_027845027.1:0-263 GCF_054177405.1 Leptonychotes weddellii
TTGTCTCACCCCAACCTGCAGCAGCCCCGGGAATTGGGCAGGAGATTTGCATCACTCCCTCCCCGTGGCTCCCCACGGCCGCCAGGCTCCATCCGTCTGTGCAGCCACTGCGGAGCCCCGTGGACCGATCCCTGTGGACCGATCCCCATGCACCAACAGAAAGCCCAGCCCTGGCTCCGGGGCCGAGGCGCTACACTGGGGGAGACCCGTCTCCCCTCATCATGGGCTCACGGGCTCAGTGAGCCGGCACATTCCCCCATCCT
>NW_027845028.1:0-263 GCF_054177405.1 Leptonychotes weddellii
TCCAAACCAGCTATTATATTCATTAATAATGCAGGGAAAGCATATTTTAGTAAATTTTTTTATTCTTTTCCATGGTCTTCCTTTCTTTATACAAGATTTAAGATAAATGATTACCCATAAAAGTGAGATGCACTTATTATATGTATTAACATATGGTATAATTAAGGTCTTGATTATGGAAGTAATGGTCCCCAGAGAGAGAGATATGTATCTATATCTATATATCTATACCTATATCATAATATGTATATTTACCATTGGGA
>NW_027845029.1:0-263 GCF_054177405.1 Leptonychotes weddellii
CTTCATCAAGATAAAAAGCTTCTGCATGGTGAATGAAACAATCAACAAAACTAAAAAGCAACCTACAGAATGGGAGAAGATATTTGCTTCAATGACATATCTAATAAAAGGTTAGTATACAAAATCTATAAAGAACTTATTAAACTCAACACCCAAAAAACAAATAATCCAGTTAAAAAATGGGCAGAAGAGGGGCGCCTGGGTGGCTCAGTTGGTTAAGCGACTGCCTTCAGCTCAGGTCATGATCCTGGAGTCCCGGGATC
>NW_027845030.1:0-263 GCF_054177405.1 Leptonychotes weddellii
GAATAAACTCTTGAAATAACTTACCTATTGAATCATTGGCCCCTGTGTAACTTCCAAACATAACAGGTAGAAACTTTTACTTATATTATGATGTTATTAACAATTAAATATTTTCTCTCCATTTCTGTTGAATTAGCATTACTATCATGAAAAATTCTAGGCATTAAATATTGTGATTTTATATACACTATTCAATAGATCTATAACAAACTAAGACAAAAAATATCTTAGAATAACATATTTGGATTTAGTTTTGACATTCA
>NW_027845031.1:0-263 GCF_054177405.1 Leptonychotes weddellii
TGGTTTGATCCCTATCCAGCTGAATTCCTGAGAGGAGACGAAATCCAGGTCTCCTACTCCTCCACCATCTTGCTCCGCCCCCCTTTCAGGTGATTTTTTCAGATGAAGGGATATGGAAGAAATCATTTGGAAAAGGCCACATGGTGCTCTCATCTAAGCCATGATAAGCCTTATCCTTGTGTATTGTTTAGCTGACTTAGCTATTCTCCTTTTTTTAGAGTTTACTACCTGAAGATTTCATGAGACAGTAGTTTGATTGTAAT
>NW_027845032.1:0-263 GCF_054177405.1 Leptonychotes weddellii
AACATCTCTTGCCATGCGATTGCCTTTCTGTGGGAATAATATTATCAACCATTTCTTGTGTGAGATATTAGCTGTCCTTAAGCTAGCTTGTGCTGACATATCCCTCAATATTATCACCATGGTGATATCAAATATGGCATTCCTGGTTCTTCCACTGCTGGTCATTTTTTTCTCCTATATGTTCATCCTCTACACCATCATGAGAATGAACTCAGCCACAGGGAGACGCAAAGCCTTTTCCACCTGCTCAGCGCATCTGACTG
>NW_027845033.1:0-263 GCF_054177405.1 Leptonychotes weddellii
GGCAAGAACTGCACGAGGGACCGGCCTGCCCGCTCGCTGAGGGGAGCAGCTCTCACTGGGGGGGCAGCTAGCTCTCAGTCGGAGCGGCCGCCCTGCCCCCCGCAGGAGAACCTGCCCTCTGTGCAGCCGTTCGGACCAGTGCGCCCGGCGCCTGGCTGTGCAGGCTTTTGGGGCAACTACATTTTCAGTGCGTGATCTCACGCTTCCTGAAAATGACATGAATACTAAAGCATGTGCTGATGAATACAGAACGCTGGCTTTTA
>NW_027845034.1:0-263 GCF_054177405.1 Leptonychotes weddellii
TAAAACATGCGTGCTTTTCTACTGTCCATCTGCCTTTGTGAGTTTAATTTTCAGCCCCAGCCAGGGACTCCAGGAGGGTCAGGGAAAACGTTCTCCCCTGCACGACTGCAGCAGCCTAACCTGTTTCCCAGCTCCCACCCATGCCAGCCCCTGGGCCCCAACCCCTGTCTTCTTTCCATCCAGCATCCAGAGTGAGTATTTCAAAACCTAAGGCTGGTCAGGTTGCTCTGCTGCTCAAGAGCCTATGTGGGGGGTGGGGTGGG
>NW_027845035.1:0-263 GCF_054177405.1 Leptonychotes weddellii
GATGGGTTAGCCTGGTGGTGGGTATTGAGGAGGGCACATTCTGCATGGAGCACTGGGTGTTATGCACAAACAATGAATCATGGAACACTTTATCTAAAACTAATGATGTAATGTATGGGGATTTACATAAGAATAAAAAAAAATTTACTTAATAATCTAGAACCTCACACACACTGACCATCATGTCTAAGTGCTAACCCAATCATCACCAGCAAACTCAGTGCTGAAAACATCTTAGGTTTTTTCATTGATTTGACAAATAT
>NW_027845036.1:0-263 GCF_054177405.1 Leptonychotes weddellii
GAGTCAGGAATCCATTAAAATTCTCCAAGAGGAGAACACAGGCAGCAACCTCTTTGACCCTGGTTGCAGCAACTTCTTGCTAGACATGTCTCCAAAGGCAAGGGAAACAAAAACAAAAATGAACTATTGGGACTTCATCAAAATAAAAAGGTTCTGCCCAGCAAAGGAAACAGTCAACAAAACTAAAAGACAACCTATAGACTGGGAGAAAATATTTGCAAATGTCTTATCAGATAAAAGGCTAGTATCCAAGATCTATAAAG
>NW_027845037.1:0-263 GCF_054177405.1 Leptonychotes weddellii
AGTTCAAGCCCCAAGTTGGGTTCCATGCTGGGCATGGAGCCTACTTAAAAACAACAACAACAAAAAAAAACCCACCCTTTTCATTATCATCCTATTCTAGAACTTGTTACTCACCTTCTCCACTAGTTTCTCATAAGAAGTTATATTTTGGCCTACCCTTGGCTGCTCAACAGAGCTCTCTGGATATTATATGTCATACGTCAAAAGCTAAGGGCCTTTTGAAAACCTTCTGCCATCATCCCAATCCTTGTTCTGGTTATTTC
>NW_027845038.1:0-263 GCF_054177405.1 Leptonychotes weddellii
CAATCTTTATCATGTTTAGGCATCAAATATACTTGTTTAAGAACAGAATCTATGTTTTTGGTCTTACAGGCTATAGAAAATCAGGTAACCTAGGAACTTTCTAATCTTTGAGGTTTAGTAGAACTTTCCTGAGAAAAATCTAGCCTAGTGGTTTTTTAAAAGATTTTATTTATTTATTTATTTATTTATTTATTTATTTGACAGAGAGAGAGAGACAGCGAGAGAGGGAACACAAGCAGGAGGAGTGGGAGAGGGAGAAGCAG
>NW_027845039.1:0-263 GCF_054177405.1 Leptonychotes weddellii
GCTCTGGAGCCCACTGACCTTCACTGGAAGCACACTCGAGGTTTTAAACCACCTCCAGCCCCCCGACCGCAGCCGCACCTGCCAGACTGCAGGGTCCACAGACGCCCATCGAGGGCCCACTGCGCCTGCCCCGGCCCGCAGCCTCTTGAGGGGCAGCGCCCGCCCGGACCCGATGCCTCCTGAGGGGGGGGCGCCCGCCTGGACCCGATGCCTCCTGGGGGGAGGACGCGCGCCCGGACCCGATGCCTCCCGAGGGGGGTGTC
>NW_027845040.1:0-2133 GCF_054177405.1 Leptonychotes weddellii
CCTCCCTCTCATGCTCTCTGTCTCTCATTCTCTCTCTCTCAAATAAATAAATAAAATCTTAAAAAAAAAAAAAAAAAGAAGAAAATGTTTACCATTGATTTTAAAAAGGGGAAGAATGAAGGGGGGGAAATCGGAGGGGGAGACGAACCATGAGAGACGATGGACTCTGAAAGACAAACTGAGGGTTCTAGAGGGGAGGGGGGTGGGGGGATGGGTTAGCCTGGTGATGGGTATTAACGAGGGCACGTTCTGCATGGAGCACTGGGTGTTATACGCAAACAATGAATCATGGAACACTACATCAAAAACTAATGATGTAATGTATGGTGATGAACATAACATAATAATTAAAAAAATAAACCTTTTAAAACATAAAAAATATATATATAAGGATTAGAAAAAAAGTAACAATCATAATATGTAACACCTAGAAGTAAAGCATAGCACAGCAATAGTAACAATGGCAGAGGATGATAAATGAATGTAAAGAGTCTTCCAATGTTTTACTGTTTACAAGTATTAACAGGGAGATATGACATGGATATCATTAAAAAGCTAACAGAGGAGAAAATGGAAACGCTAAAATAATTCAAATGAGAGCTAAGAAGGAGAAATCACGGAACAAAGAGCAGAATATGGAAATAGAGTAGCAAAACAGTGAACATAAATCCAACTATACCAACATTAAATTAAGTGGGCTAATCAAAAGGAAATTAAGCGTAAATATTGTCAGACTGAAAGACAAAACCAGACTCAAGTCTGTGCTGTTGACACGTAGCACACACGGACTAACATAGAAAAGGAGAGAATGATAATAACAGCCACGCAAACAACACAGTGAAAAACCTGTGTTGCTCTATTAGTATAAAAAAAAAAAAAAGGAGACTTCAGGTGAGGAATTACTAGCAGAGATAAAGACGAGCATTTCGTAATTAGAGAGGCCAGTTCATCAGGACAATATAAACATCCTAAATGTGTTTGCATGTAATAATCTAGCCTCAAGATAAAGGAAGAAACGGACACATCCAGAAACCGAAGTGGGGACCTCACACACTGCTGGAATAAGCAGGCACAACCCCAGGCAGGACCCGGGGGCAAGAACGATATGGAACACCAGTGGCAGGAGAGACATCCTTTTCCATTGCGAATGGAAACTTCACCAAAATAGGCGGCATGCGAAACAGTGGATCAAGTCCTAACAAATTTCAGAAGACTGGAGTCCCACTGAGCATGTGTTCTGAAAAACAGGGGAATGACCCTGGAAATCAACAGCAGAAAGAGCACCATAAAATGCCCTACTGTTCAGAAACGAAGCGATGTGCTTCCACGTGACCCGCCCGCCAGAGAAGATGTTGCAGTAAAACGTATAAAATGTTTCGGACTGGATGGTAATAAAAATACAATATACTAATACTTGGGGATGTTGCTTTGAGAGAAAACTATTGCTTCAAATGCTTATATTAGAAAGGAAGAATTATTGGGGCGCCTGGGTGGCTCAGTTGGTTAAGCAACTGCCTTCGGCTCAGGTCATGATCCTGGAGTCCCTGGATCGAGTCCCGCATCGGGCTCCCTGTTCGGCAGGGAGTCTGCTTCTCCCTCTGACCCTCCTCCCTCTCATGCTCTCTGTCTCCCATTCTCTCTCTCAGATAAATAAATACAAAATCTTTAAAAAAAAAAAAAAAAAGAAAGGAAGAATTATTGAAAATTAGTTAATTTTGGAAAATCAGTTAACCAAGCAAGAAGCCAGAGAAAGAATAGCAAACTCAACAAGAGAAGGTAGAAGCAACTAAATTATAAATGTAAGAGCAGAAATTAATCAATGGAAGACAAATGTGGGCTAGGGAAAATCAACAAACAAAAGTTGGTACTTTGAATGTATCATATGACCTCACTGATATGAGGAATTCTTAATCTCAGGAAACAAACTGAGGGTTGCTGGAGTGGGGGGTGGGGTGGGAGGGATGGGGTGGCTGGGTGATAGACATTGGGGAGAGTATGTGCTATGGTGAGCGCTGTGAATTGTGCAAGACTGTTGAATCACGGATCTGTACCTCTGAAACAAATAATACAATATATGTTAAGAAAAAAAAAGAAGAAGATAGCAGGAGGGGAAGAATGAAGGGGGGGAAATCG
>NW_027845041.1:0-263 GCF_054177405.1 Leptonychotes weddellii
GCATCCGTCCTCAGGCACCCCTGTCCCTGTGGTCAGGGGGGTCTCAGGTGCAGGAAGATGCCCATGGTCCGTGAAGCCTTCTGGGGGCAAGTGAGAGGGGCAATGGGCTGAAACCAACATGCTGAGAGTACAGCTTCTTTCTTCAGTCCCGGTTCTTTGGGAGGAAAGGCAGCCGCTGTGCTGGGAGGGGTCCTGAGTGTGCACGGTCAGCTCCTGCCTCCCCCGCCAGCAGCCGGGAGTTCTGCCCAGCAACCAGGCCACCC
>NW_027845042.1:0-263 GCF_054177405.1 Leptonychotes weddellii
AAATTTAGTTTATCTTTGTTACTCCCATTTAAAAATTCTTAAAAACAGTTTGCTTAGGAGACCCAATTTTTTTTTTTTTAAAGATTTTATTTATTTATTTGAGAGAGCGAGAATGAGAGAGAGTACATGAGAGGGGGGAGGGTCAGAGGGAGAAGCAGGCTCCTCGCTGAGCAGGGAGCCCGATGCGGGACTCGATCCCGGGACTCCAGGATCATGACCTGAGCCGAAGGCAGTCGCTTAACCAACTGAGCCACCCAGGCGCC
>NW_027845043.1:0-263 GCF_054177405.1 Leptonychotes weddellii
ATTAAGGAGGGCACGTACTGCATGGAGCACTGGGTGTTATACGAAAACAATGGATCGTGGATCGCTACATCAAAAACTAATGATGTATTGTATGGTGACAAACATAACATCATAAAATTAAAAAAAAATAAAATAAAATAAAAGACATAAACAAACTTAAAAAAAATACAAAACACTGAGATATACCATGATCCAGAATGGAAGAGATATTATCACAAAATCAGTTCTACTCATATTAACTTATATGTGTAATGTGATTCTAA
>NW_027845044.1:0-263 GCF_054177405.1 Leptonychotes weddellii
GTTAAATGATTACCACAATCAAGCCAATTAACATATTCATCACGTCATCTAATTACCCTTTTTTTGGTGGTGGTGAGAACCCTTGAGATCTACTCTCAGCAGATTTCAAGTATACAATACATTATTATGAACTCTAGTCACCATGGTATACATTAGGTCTCCAGAACTTATAGCTGAAAATTTGTACCCTTTGACCAACGTCACCCCATTTCTCCCACTCTCAGTCTCTGGTAATCACCATTCTTTAAAAAAAAAAAGATTTT
>NW_027845045.1:0-263 GCF_054177405.1 Leptonychotes weddellii
GGCGCCTGGGTGGCTCAGTTGGTTAAGCGACTGCCTTCGGCTCAGGTCATGATCCTGGAGTCCTGGGATCGAGTCCCGCATCGGGCTCCCTGCTCGGCAGGGAGTCTGCTTCTCCCTCTGACCCTCCCCCTCTCATGTGCTCTGTCTCATTCTCTCTCTCTCAAATAAATAAATAAAATCTTTAAAAAAAAAAAAAAGAAGAAGAAAGGAACAGAGAGGAACTACAAAATTGTCCAGGAAACAATTAAAAAATTGGCAATAAG
>NW_027845046.1:0-263 GCF_054177405.1 Leptonychotes weddellii
TCCTCAGACAGATGGGAGTCCCCTCTTGTGACCGGCTCTTCTGGTGATGCTTCTGGCTGACACAGTCAGGGCCCGAGCTTTGATCAGTGTTTACCATTGTTGTTGGACCACAAGGGCTGGACAGGACAGGAAGAACATGCGGGACAGTGTTGGCTGCCCCAGAGCCCCCGTGAGGAGCCCCAGCCCAGCCCCCGCCTCCGTGGCAGCTCCTGGGGAAGGCCCAGAGAAAGGGTGAGTGAGCCAGCTCAGCAGTTCCCGAATGA
>NW_027845047.1:0-263 GCF_054177405.1 Leptonychotes weddellii
AAGTGCTCAATTCCAAAAAAACCCTCACAGACTATATGAGTTTTTTGTTGTTTTTTTGTGTTTGGTTTTGGTTTTGGTTTTTATGTGTGTGTGTATGTCAAAATAGTAAAAAATTCACAGGGAGGTCTTAGAACTGAGGTCTTTCTCACTTCTACTCTAGTTCATCTCCTCTCTGTCTTTCCCCAGGGAGAATGAGTGTTAAATGCTGACCTTGATTCCTCAAACAACCCCATAAAATAGGTACTATGTCCATTTCACAGATA
>NW_027845048.1:0-263 GCF_054177405.1 Leptonychotes weddellii
AACATTCTGCTGGATGTTCGAGGCAAGGAAGGTAGACAAAAAAATGAAATAAAGGGCATCTGGTTTGGTAAGGAGGAAGTAAAACTATATTTGCAGATGGTATGATCCTGTATATAGGAGGAATCCACAACAACAACAATTATAGCAAATACATTCAGCAGGTTGCAGGATAGAAAATCAATATTAAAAAATCAATTTTATTTCCATATACTTGCAAGGAAAACTCTGAAAATGTTTTTAAGGAAAAAAAATCTGTTCAAAAT
>NW_027845049.1:0-263 GCF_054177405.1 Leptonychotes weddellii
CTAAAGTCCCAATATTCAGGTGAATGGCACCAGCTCAGGTCATAAGAACACTCCTGAGATAATTACTGGGAACTGGAGAATACTATTGGCCTGGTCTTAGCCAGTGCTACTCAAAGTGTGGTCCATGGACCAGCACTTGTTTCCACATGCTTGTTACCACCTGCAACAAGGGTAGACATTGAGGATGACAGACACTTCTGTTACAATCTGACAGAGTAATTGAGTCTAATAATTAAAACTGAGGCTTGTATTTTGTTTGTCTT
>NW_027845050.1:0-263 GCF_054177405.1 Leptonychotes weddellii
GGCAGCAGGAGCACAGACTCCTGTTCTGTTTCATTTGTAGCCACTGCCTCAATGAGCCAGCTGTGCTTTAGAGTCGAATCTTATGTTCTAGGCACATTGATTCCATTAATAGTTTTTAATTTTAATTCTTTCCTAACTTGAATGTTCAGTGAAAATATAATACAATAAAGTAAGTCACTTTGAACACTCCTTCTCTGCCTGCAACTTACCTGCATTTTGCCTTGAACAAAGCAGTACCAGCACGACACCCTGCCAATGCTCTA
>NW_027845051.1:0-2132 GCF_054177405.1 Leptonychotes weddellii
TTATCCATTCATCTCTTGAAGGGCATCTCAGCTCTTTCCACAGTTTGGCTATTGCAGACTTTGCTGCTATGAACATTGTTAAAATGTCTGTGCTACCCAGAGCAATCTATACCTTCAATGCCATCTTGATCAAAATTCCAATGACATTTTTCAAAGTGCTGGAACAAACAGTCCTAAAATTTGTATAGAATCAGAAAAGACCCCGAATTGCCAAGGAAATGTTGAAAAAGAAAAACAAAGCTGGGGACATCACGTTGCCCAATTTCAAGCTATATTACAAAGCAGTGATCACCAAGACAGCATGTTACTGGCACAAAAACAGACATATAGACCAATGGAACAGAATAGAGAGCCCAGATATGGACCCTCAACTCTATGGTCAAATAATCTTCGACAAAGCAGGAAAAAATATGCAATGGAAAAAAAGACAGTCTCTTCAATAAATGGTGGTGGGAAAATTGGACAGCGACACGTAGAAGAGTGAAACTCGACCATTCTCTAACACCATACACAAAGATAAACTCGAAATGGATGAAAGACCTCCCAATCAGTTCTAAACCCTGTCCATGTTATCTTCCTAGTGTATCTCTTCTTTCTCCATCACCAATGACATTAATTTAGACCACGTTTCTAAACCTCTGGCCAATGATGCTCCTAAACTTACACATTTTCTAAATTTATACATGTATTCTCAGTGCATTTGGTTCTTTAGGTGCTTTAGTTTCTTTTCTCTAGTGTTTCCATTCTGATATTCAACACCCTTCCACTCCCACCAAAGGTCAATCATTTTTGGCATTCAGGAACCAGGCCTTTTTCTTTGATCCTATACATTCATTTGGGATATCTCTTCCATTCTTAGGACTTTTGTTATCATCTAGATGTTGATAGTTTCTGGATTCTTATCTCCAGACCACTTTTTCTTGCTAAGTTTCAGACCTATATATTGAATCCTTATTTGGCTATATTGAGTATATACTGACATTTCTACTTAGATATCTTACAGGAACATCAAGTTCAACATGACCCAAACTGTACCCATTATCTTATTCCTAGACCCAAAGTAGTTCACAAGAAGGGTCTCCCTCTTATTTAGTGGCACTAAAACCAACCCCATCTAGAAACCTGGAACTTACTCTGATTTTTCTCTTGACCTCATCCCTGACATCTAATCTATCAATAAACATGTCCTGGATAACTCCAAATTTCAAAACTCTCCATTGTTATCCATTTTACTGCTAACACTCTCATTCAAGCTACTGTCCTCTCTGGTGAAGATCATCCCTACAGGCATCATACAGGGCTCCTAATTCCAGACTAGCTCCACAAACATGCATTCATCATCGTGGAGCCAGAGGGTCTACATACAATTATCACATTATTCCCCATGGCGCTGAATGTTTTTGATGGCTTCCCTTTACTTTAGGCCCTGTCTGCCTCTCTAGGTTTATTTCCAACCAACCTCCCCTGACCAAAAAATGAACTTGTTTTTGGTTTCCCAAATATATGTACCATTTTCTCCCTCACTCCTAGATCTTCACACTTGCTCTTCTCTGTAACTTGTACATTCTTCCCCTTCCTCTGGCTAACTCCCAATCAGTCTCCAGTCTTCGGATTATACTTCACTTCTTTTGAGAGGCATTCCCTGAACTCTTGATTGGGTCTTACGCTGTTGTTTCTTGATTTTCTGTGCTAATTCCTAGTCCATAGGACACAGAGCTGTATCTACCCTTTACTGCTGTTAACACCATAGTCTGGCATAATGCTTGGAAAACAGGAGGAATTTAATAAGTGTTTGTTGAATTAGTCAATCAATTTATATGTTTACTTCTCTGTTTTTCTCATGAGACTGTGATTTTTGTAAGGGTAGGTTGTCTAACTCTTACCTCTGGGTCCCTAGTTCCTTGCACACAATAGACATTCAGTACATATACATTAAATGGATGGATTCATGGATGGAGGAATAAATGGTTTTTCCTAACAGAAAAAGTTATTTTTTTTTATTCTTATGTTAATCCCCATACATTACATCATTAGTTTTAGATGTAGTGTTCCATGATTCATTGTTTGTGCATAACACCCAGTGCTCCATGCAGAATGTGCCCTCCTCAATACCCACCACCAGGCTAACCCAT
>NW_027845052.1:0-263 GCF_054177405.1 Leptonychotes weddellii
TCCCACGGAGCAGGGAGCCCGATGCGGGGCTCGATCCCAGGACCCTGGGATCATGACCTGAGCTGAAGGCAGACGCTTAACCAACTGAGCCACCCAGGCGCCCCAACAAGGTATCATTTTTGACCTACCATCAATTTGGCCTACCACATTAGCCCAGAAAATTAATAAATGAAAACATTTACATTAGTAAGTTGTTAACAAAGTTTTTTATAAAGCAATTTGACAGAAAATACCAAAGATCATAAACATTTTGACACCCTGGT
>NW_027845053.1:0-263 GCF_054177405.1 Leptonychotes weddellii
AATTTACCAACATATGCCCTCTAGCCACAAATTAGTCTGTCCCTTAGATCTTCCTTTAATGACAAAAACATCCTTCCCCTTGCTGTAAGAAAATTTTCTGTGAAAAGCTCAGAGGTCAACCCCTCCCCGGGAATTGCCCTTCTATTAAAGGACTTGCCTCTTCTAATGTATCTTCCCTCTTCTTTTTTTTTTTTTTTTTTAAAGATTTTTTTTAATTTATTTATTTGAGACAGAGAGAATGAGAGAGAGAGAGCACATGAGAG
>NW_027845054.1:0-263 GCF_054177405.1 Leptonychotes weddellii
TAATGGTCTTATTCTGGTCTGTCCCATACTTACAACCAAGCATAGTAATTCTAAGGACAAAAATACAAGATAATTTTAATACTGCACAGATCCTACCTTGAGAAGTGGCTTTTTGGTTTCTGATAGTGGCTCATTTGAAAGTACATTTCTTGTGTTACTGAAATATAAAAAGAGGAGAAATGATTCACCAATCTCAGGCTTGTGTTCTATCTAATAGAGGCACCAAAAGATACATTTGGGCCAAGCAATGAAAGTTATAGTTT
>NW_027845055.1:0-263 GCF_054177405.1 Leptonychotes weddellii
GAACACTTCATCTAGAACTAATGATGTAATGTATGGGGATTAACATAAGAATAAAAAAATAAATAAAAAAAAACAACAAAAATAAATAAATAAATAAATAAATAAAATCCATGTTATTTGACGGGGGAAAGCTTAAGTCCTTGTGGAATTACAGTATATTCTGTTTTAATTCTTACTTATTTAAGTTACAGACTGTTCAGCCAAGAAATAACTTTTATAATTAAGTAGAGCATCAATAAAGACCCTATGGTTATTTGTATATC
>NW_027845056.1:0-263 GCF_054177405.1 Leptonychotes weddellii
AGGTTACACAGATACCTGTCCTGGGTGTTTGAAATCGTGGGTCTATTTCTTCAGAGACATCCATTCATTAAAGCAGAGGTTCTCTAACTCGTGTGTGTGAGAACTGCCTGGAGAGCTTGTGAAATCAGATTCCTGCCCCCTGCCCCCTCCCCCCGAGACTCCGCTTCACTGGTTCTGGGATGGAGCCCACGAATTTGCCTTTCTAACAAGCTCCTGGTGAGGTAGATGGAAGGGGCTGATCAGATGGCTACACGTTGGGGTGT
>NW_027845057.1:0-263 GCF_054177405.1 Leptonychotes weddellii
ACCATAACTAAATGGGATTTATTACAGGTATATGAGGCTGAATCAATCTCCAAAAAATTCAGTACAATCCTCCATATTACCATCCTAATGAAAAAAAAAATTGATGCAGAAAAAGCATTTGGCAAAATTCAATACCCATTAATCATAAAATCCCTCTGGAAAAATAGGAATTAGTAACTATATACAGAATCTACAAAAACCAAAAACAAAACCCTAACAGCTAACATTATAAATAATAGTGAAAGACCAAATGTTTTCATATC
>NW_027845058.1:0-263 GCF_054177405.1 Leptonychotes weddellii
TATTTCAGGCACAAAACCTTCTTTTTAAATCACCAGCAAGTATAGATTCTTTACTGTCAGGCGAGGACCTCTCCCCCACTCTACTGCCGGTTAATTTTTTGTTGCTGTTACTTCACCTAACCCATGTTAATCATATTAATCATAATCACATTCAAAATTGCTGATACTAATATTTTTGAGGGTTGTTGTTGTTGTTGTTGTTTTGATTGTGTACAAATATCTCTTTTAGAAAGGAGAGCTCATGCCCTCTGAAAAGCCATAGC
>NW_027845059.1:0-263 GCF_054177405.1 Leptonychotes weddellii
ACACAGAAAACATGCACACGCACACCCGCATCAAGGGTTATTACCAGGGTGGCTGAGGAGTCCGGGCGTGAAACCGTAACAAGCCAGAGGCCCCGGGCAGCAGGGCCGTAAGTCTCGGCCGGAGAGCCAGCAGGCTCAACCTCAGGAACAGTTAGCACTTTAGTCTGCATCTGAAGGTCGGAAGGCCCCTATGTGCTGGTCCAGCCGGCTGGCAGGCGTCGTCCCTCCCAGGCAGCTTGTTTGTGGCCCTTCGACTGATTGGA
>NW_027845060.1:0-263 GCF_054177405.1 Leptonychotes weddellii
TATTATGCCATTTGTGTACCTTCTTTGGTAAGGGATTTTCACATCTGCTCAGTGGGAGACACGTTCGAGCCCCTGGATATTCAGGAGCTGAGCAAAGCTCTAATTTAAGGAAAAAAAGAGAAAATATGTATCGCTAAGATTTCAGAGGTCAGGGAATTCTCAATAAAGCCCATCATGGTACCAGGGGACATGTAGAGGGCCACCTGGTTCTCCCAGGTCACACATCCTGCACTACTGCCCTTCTTGTCATTCCAACCCAGTAT
>NW_027845061.1:0-263 GCF_054177405.1 Leptonychotes weddellii
GCCGTTAGCCGTGTGGGATGCCACGACCGTCCCTCCCTGGAAAGATCTGTTTCCGATACTTTGTGACATAAACGTCTGATGTGCTAAGAGCTCCTGATGCGTTTCTGATCACTGCTCAGGGGCGTCTCTCCCTGTCCCGTTCTTGAACGTGCCAGCTCAGCGTCCTCCCTCCGGGTCCTTGTTGCTTTCTCTGGGAGACATTTAATAAATGTAAGGTTTAAAAAACGTAAGCACTTCTCTGGGTTTTCTGCCTCTTTCCTAAT
>NW_027845062.1:0-2132 GCF_054177405.1 Leptonychotes weddellii
TGGGACATGTGGAGCCCATCTTATGGTTGTGTCCCTCTTTTTCATTCCAGTCATCTGCGTATATCTGCAGCCACCATCAGGAAAGTCTCAAGATCAAGGCAAGTTCATTGCCCTCTTTTATACTGTTGTCACCCCTAGTCTCAACCCTCTAATCTACACTCTGAGAAACAAAGATGTAAGAGGGGCAGTATGGAGACTCATTGGGAAGAAGAGGCCCTTACACTCATGACCTTCATGAGACAGTGGAGCCCCTCTTCAGCAGAGGCTCATCTGCATCCATCCATCAGCCACTCTCCTGTTTATTCACTGTGTCAGCACCAGTGCAGCATGTGTCTTGCAAGGCCACAGAGCTCTTGCTCTCAAATATAAATTAAACAGTTTGTCTAAATACTAACTACACTCCAATGGAGAAAACAGCCATGTAAAATCAAGATTAAACATCAATATTAAATTTTTTCAGTAGCACAATAAATAAAAGAAAGGTATCCTTTTCTTAATTGAACATTAAGAAATGAAATTTCTATAGGAAGATGATATACTTAATTTTTAAAAACCTAGACTGTGGTATTTTAATTTCTCACTTTTAAGGCAGAATTTGCCATAAAATATTTTCTCTTTTTGGTTTAGCTAAAGAAGTAGTGAAATACCTTAAATCTTTTCTGCAACACTGTTAGTCCTTTTTAAATAGTAGTTTATAGAGAGAGGAATTTTGGTCTGTATTCTTTAAGACCTCATTATCAATAGTAAGAAAATAAATTGTATGAATTATAGGAAGAGAGTCTCTGAAGTAATGAAGAAACATAAGCATCTTGTATTTCTCTCTTTCTTGAGGCAGCGGGAAGTGTATAGGAGGCAGAAATCACTTATAGAAGTGGGAGATATGGCCTGTAAGCTAAGGGTCATTATAGGCCAGGTGTCATTAAAGGTGAGTTCTTGGTGGAGTCCCTGGGTTGCTCAATTGGTTGAGCTTAGTTTTAGCTCAGGTCATGATCTCAGGGTCATGAGATTGAGCCCCATCAGTCTTTGTGCTCATTGTCTGGTCTGCTTAAGATTCTTTCCCCTTCATCTCCCTCTGCTCCTAACCCTGCTCCTGTGCATGTGCTCTTTTTCTCTCTCTCTAAAATCAATCAATCAATCAGAGAAAGACAATTATCATGTGGTTTCACTCATGTGGAATATAAGAAAAAAGGCAGAGGATGATAGGGGAAGGTAGGAAAAACTGAATGGGAAGAAATCAGAGAGGGAGCCAAACCATGAGAGACTCTTGACTCCTGGAAACAAAGTGAGGGTTGTGGAAAGGGAGGTGAGTTGGGGTATGGGGTAACAGGGTAATGGGTATTCAGGAGGGCAGGTGATGTGATGAGCACTGGGTGTTATACCCAACTGACAAATCATTGAGCACTACACCAAAAACTAATGATGTACTCTATGTTGGTTAACTGAAAGTTAAATAAATAAATAAATAATAAAATCTTAAAAAAAAAAAGAAAGAAAGAAATGCCCAAACCAGGCAAAGACCCCATTAAAAAGGAGAATTATAGAGCAATATTCCTGAAGAATATGGATTCCAAAATTCTCAACAAAATCCTAGCTAATAGGATCCAACAATACATTAAAAGGATCATCCACCACGACCAAGTGGGATTTATTCCTGGGATGCAAGGGTGGTTCAACATTCACAAAACAATCAATGTGATAGAAAACATTAGTAAGAGGAGAAAGAAGAACCATATGGTCCTCTCAATCGATGCAGAAAAAGCACATGACAATATACAGCATCCTTTCCTGATTAAAACGCTCCAGAGTATAGGGATAGAGGGAACATTCCTCAAGTTCATAAAATCCATCTATGAAAAACCCACAGCGAATATCATCCTCAATGGGGAAAAGCTGAGAGCCTTTCCTTTAAGATCAGGAACACGTCAAGGATGCCCACTCTCACCACTATTGTTCAACATAGTACTAGAAGTCTTAGCAACAGCAATCAGACAACAAAAAGAAATAAAAGGTATTCAAGTTGGCAAAGAAGAAGTCAGACTCTCTCTTTTCACAGATGACATGATACTTTATGTGGAAAACCCAAAAGACTCCACCCCCAAATTACTAGAACTCTTACAGCAATTCAGTAATGT
>NW_027845063.1:0-263 GCF_054177405.1 Leptonychotes weddellii
GGTGAGGGGTGATTTGTTGGTTCGGATTCAGGGGCTGTTCCGGCTTCTACCACCTTCCCAGCCAACCCGGTTTGTCAGAGAGAATGCCCCAGCTCAGAGGGAGCGGGGCCCTGTGCTCACTGACCCTCTGCAGCCCCAGGCCTCACTGTCCCGGCTGACAGCAGACGAAGGTGAAGGCCAGGGCCTGGCCGTGGGGAGGCAGGTGAAGCCTGGCATCTCCCTGCCCTGGTAGGCCTACTCTCCAGAAAGGACTCCCCATCAGA
>NW_027845064.1:0-263 GCF_054177405.1 Leptonychotes weddellii
AGCCGAAGGCAGATGCCCAACGACTGAGCCAACCAGGCACCCCCAGGCATGACTTTAAATGGACATGAACTCCTCATGTTGCAATGGCTTTAACATTGCCAGGCTGTTTAAAATATCACTACAGGCAACCAAGGGAACTTTCGTAAGAACTCCATGAAAAATTGTAAAACTTTGGTAAGGCATTCTTCCCCCGCCTTTGCGTATGTGTGTGTGTGTGTGTGAGAGAGAGAGAGAGAGAGAGAGAGAGAGATACTTCATTCATA
>NW_027845065.1:0-263 GCF_054177405.1 Leptonychotes weddellii
TAAAAACCATGCAAGTTAATTCCTTAGGTCTCTGGTGGCTTCTCATCACCTTAACACCCAGGCCAGAGACCCAGGAGCCAAACATGACTCAAAGTTTCTTGGTCAGGTCCAGAGACAATCACATAATATCTACAACAATAAAGACAATATTTTGTTTCTTTGTTTAATGAGACAATCACATAATATCTACAACAATAAAGATGGTATTTTGTTTCTTTGTTTAATTAGAGCAGTGTACCTAGATTTTGTTTTTTTTTTTTTTT
>NW_027845066.1:0-263 GCF_054177405.1 Leptonychotes weddellii
GCGCCTGGGTGGCTCAGTTGGTTGAGCGACTGCCTTCGGCTCAGGTCATGATCCTGGAGTCCCTGGATCGAGTCCCGCATCGGGCTCCCTGCTCGGCAGGGAGTCTGCTTCTCCCTCTGACCTTCCCCCCTCTCATGTACTCGCTCTCTCTCATTCTCTCTCTCTCAAATAAATAAATAAAATCTTTAAAAAAAAAAATTTATCACTTGATGGAAATAATTGGGAGGTTTGAATATTTTTCAACAGTGGGAGTCTTTATTAGC
>NW_027845067.1:0-263 GCF_054177405.1 Leptonychotes weddellii
CCAAACTGTGGAAAGAGCCAAGATGTCCATCGACAGATGACTGGATAAAGAAGATGTGGTATATATATACAATGGAATACTATGCAGCCATCAAAAGGAATGAAATCTTACCTTCTGATGTTTCTAGGGAGAATTGTAACTACTTATTAAGCAACTGAAAATATTTAAATTTCTAGAGAAAACCTGGAAAACCTAGTAACACATTTTGCTAAGCCATCTGTGATTTCAAGTTGTAATCCCTCCAGGTTATCCAGTCCCTAGTC
>NW_027845068.1:0-263 GCF_054177405.1 Leptonychotes weddellii
TACTTTGTTATAGCAGCCCTAGGAAATGAATACAGGGGCCTTCTGGAAGGAAAGGAACTCCACCTCTGCTCCCCAAGATTCTAAATCATCCCTGTAGTTAATAAAAGTAAAAATATCCCTGAAATAACATCCACTGAAGAAAGAAGGTGTCAAGAAATGTAAGCCAATAGGGCGCCTGGGTGGCTCAGTTGGTTAAGCGTCTGCCTTCGGCTCAGGTCATGATCCTGGAGTCCCAGGATCGAGTCCTGCATCGGGCTCCCTGC
>NW_027845069.1:0-263 GCF_054177405.1 Leptonychotes weddellii
CTCTGTTAACTAGAAATCTGAGTTATATCTTTTATCTTCTCAAATAACTGAGGTCGGATTTAACTAGTTGGTCATTTTATGCTTTAGTTAGATCTTGGCCTTTAATTCTCTTTGGGACTGAGACCCCCTTCCACTTCACCCTTCCCACATATATCCTTTTAATCTGAATGCCTTAGTTAAACTACAAGCCTCCCCCATTACCATCACAATGGTAGAAATGCTGGTATTATAAATAGAGTCTTAGTCCTCCACACAGAGACAAG
>NW_027845070.1:0-263 GCF_054177405.1 Leptonychotes weddellii
TCAAAAAGTTCCCATGCAGAGTTACCTCCAGCTATAGCAATATGTGATTGGCATTGAACTTTTTGGTAATACCTGGTCAGAGCTCCAAGCCAAAGAGTCCCCAGAAGAGAGCACTCTACTCACCTTCCTCACTGGGAACTAATACCTGGGATAGTACAATACACATCTTTGAATTACTGAACTTCTTTGTCTTACTACAGTAAAGTTTTCTTTGAGAAGACTTTCAAATGAGGATGACTCCCAGAATGTGGCCAATACAACCT
>NW_027845071.1:0-263 GCF_054177405.1 Leptonychotes weddellii
GTCTTCCTTAGGGGTAATTGCAATTTATTTGGAAACTTCCAATAGACCTGATTTCACAAATTTTTAGTCATCTTAGTTTCTTTGTTTCTTTATTATCTGAAAGTACTAATTTGAAGACAAACTAGTGTCTTAGAGAAAGTACTAATTTTAAAATATACAACTTGGTTTGAATTTCAGCTCGGGCTCTTATTGGCTTTGTCACTTCCATCAAGGCATTAAGCTACAGTGTCTACAGCTGAATTTTGAGAAAATAATAATAAAAA
>NW_027845072.1:0-263 GCF_054177405.1 Leptonychotes weddellii
TATATGCTGAGTACCCCCATATGGCAGAGACTCTGTAAGTCATATACTTTGGTAAGTGAAACAAACATACTTATTGCCATGATGGAGCTTGCAATTTACTAAGGAGAAGGGACAGCAAGGAAAAAGTCAGGAAGCATGTACCTTGTGATAAATGCTATGAAGGAAACAAGTGGGAGAGATTGTTCCTCTGCTAAATACCTGCTTATATACGGTGGTTGTGGATGAATTCTTGGAGGAAGTGATGTATAGGCTGAGACAGGATG
>NW_027845073.1:0-2132 GCF_054177405.1 Leptonychotes weddellii
TTTTTTTTAAGATTTTATTTATTTATTTGAGACAGAGAGAATGAGAGAGACAGAGAGCACATGAGAGGGGGGAGGGTCAGAGGGAGAAGCAGGCTCCCTGCCGAGCAGGGAGCCCGATGCGGGACTCGATCCAGGGACTCCAGGATCATGACCTGAGCCGAAGGCAGTCGCTTAACCAACTGAGCCACCCAGGCGCCCCCGCCCTATCCATCTTAATAGCAAAAATGGGAGTAGGATCTGGGCACTGTAGATGACCTGCCACCTCAGTAAGCATTTGCCCCTAGCCCACACCAGCCCCAGCCATTTCCCTAATGTGGCTCCCACACCAGTGCCTGCCTGAGTTCCAGTCATCCCGCTCAAGTGACCCAGGTGAGTTGAAAACTGAGACACTCCTAAACTGTGCTTGCTACAGCTCCAGCTGTCCCACCAAAGTGGCGCAAATGCAAAGCAACCAGAGACACCGTAGGCCCTCACCTACTTCAGCTCCAGTTGACATTCCAAAGTAACCTCTGCACCCAAAGATCACTCACCCATGCCCACTTCTGCTCCAGGCTCCTCAGCCTGCATACTCCAGCTTCAGCCAAAGCCACCAGACACATGCAGTCTACACAAGGATGTTCCTACCCAAGGCTACTCCTTCAAGACTGGGAGAGGTAGCTGTTTGGCCTCATTGATAGAAAAAAACCCAAAAAGTCAAAAAAATGAGAGAGAGAAATACAGTCCAAATGAAACCAGAAGACAAAACATCAGTAGAAGAACTATAAGAAATGGAGATAAGCAATCTACCTGATGAAGAGGTCTAAGTGATGGTCATAAAGATGCTCATTGAACTCGACAGAAGAGTGGATGAACTCAGTGAGAACTTCAGCATAGAGATAGGTAAAACAAGCAAACAAACAAAATTGAAGAATACAATAACTGAAAAATACACTAAAGGGAATCAACAGCAGATAAGAAGATGCAGAAAAATGGATCAGTTATCTGGAAGACAGGGTAGTGGAAAGCACACAAGCTGAACAGCTAAAAGAGAAAATAATTTGAAAATGTGGCTAAGTTAAGGGACCTCAAAGACAACATTAAGCATACTAACATTCTCCTTATAGGAGTCCCAGAAGGAGAAGAGAGAAAGGGGCAGAGAACTTATTTGAAAAAATAATAGTTGAAAACTCCCCTAACATGGGGAATGAAACACATCCAGGTCCAAGAAGCACAGAATGCCCCAAATAAAATGAACTCAAGGAGGTCCACACCAAGATACATAATAATTAAAAATTTAAACATTAAAGATAAAGAGAGAAACTTAAAAGCAGCAAGACAAATTAACTATGTCCAAGGGAAATACCATAAGGCTATCAGCTGATTTTAGGGGTATTTTTTATTTTATTTTATTGTTATTATTTTTTTAAACATTTATTTATTTATTTGAGAGAGAGAGAGAAAGAGAGGAGGGAGGGGCAGAGGGAGAGAGACAATCTCTAGCGGACGCCTCACTGAGCATGCAGCCAGACCCAGGGCTTGATCTCATGAGCCAAATGACCTGAGATCATGACCTGATCCAAAATGAAGTGTTATGTGCTTAATCAACTGAACCACCCAGGCACCCCCATTTCATTGGTTTTTTTTGTTTGTTTGTTTGTTTTTTTAAAGATTTATTTATTTATTTGACAGAGAGAGAGACTGCAAGAGAGGGAACACAAGCAGTGGGAGTGGGAGAGGGAGAAGCAGGCTTCCCACTGAGCAGGGAGCCAGATGTGGGGCTGGATCCCAGGACCCTGGGATCATGACCTGAGCCAAAGGCAGACGCTTAATGACTGAGCCACCCAGGTGCCCCTATTTCATTGTTTTTTTAAGGTAAGCTCTATGTCTAATGTGGGGCTTTAACTCATGACCCTGAGTTCAAGAGTCACGTGCTCTACTGGCTGAGTCAGCCAGGCTCCCCTATCAACTGATTTTTCTTTTTTTTTAAAAGATTTTATTTATTTATTTGACAGAGAGAGACACAGCGAGAGAGGGAACACAAGCAGGGGGAGTGGGAGAGGGAGAAGCAGGCTCCCCGCAGAGCAGGGAGCCCGATGTGGGACTCGATCCCAGGGCCCTGGGATCATGACCTGAGCCGAAGGCAGTCGCTCAAC
>NW_027845074.1:0-263 GCF_054177405.1 Leptonychotes weddellii
GCGCCTGGGTGGCTCAGTTGGTTAAGCGACTGCCTTCGGCTCAGGTCATGATCCTGGAGTCCCAGGATCGAGTCCCGCATCGGGCTCCCTGCTCGGCAGGGAGTCTGCTTCTCCCTCTCCTGCTCCCCCCTCTTGTGCTCTTTCTCTCTCTCACTCTCTCTCTCAAATAAATAAATAAAATCTTTAAAAAAAAAAAAAAAGAGTCAGATGCTTACCTGACTGAGCCAGACAGACACCCCTACTAATAGAATTTTTAAAGACTT
>NW_027845075.1:0-263 GCF_054177405.1 Leptonychotes weddellii
GTATCTAATTTGTTTGCCTGCCGTGGGAATATATGATCATATTCCCACTATAGTTAGGAAAATCTTATATAATTTAATGCCCATGTAAATTATGCCAAATGCTATACCAAATCATGTAGTTATATATTAATAATACACATATCTGTATAATAAAATAATAAAGATATGAAGAATATAATACACAACATTAAAATCTCTAAAGTGCAAATCATAGGTTTGCAATTTGTATACCAGTTCAAAAATTAGGTATTTATTAAATAGTA
>NW_027845076.1:0-263 GCF_054177405.1 Leptonychotes weddellii
CGGGGCAGGGATCTGGGTGCTTTGCAAACGCTCCCCCTTCAGGAACGGGGTCCCCGCACGTCTGTGTGTCTGTGAGCCGGAGCCCTTGACGGGCGCTGGGCTGGGCCTTCCCCACCGGGGCTCCTCCCGGGACCCTGCGGCTGGCACCCCAGCAGCAGGAGGGAAGGCAGCCTTGTGGGGCGGGAGCCGCACAGACCGCTGGGGTCGGACTTCCCTGCGGGATGTGGACGTAAGGACGAGAGAGGAGGGAGGAGAGGGGGCAG
>NW_027845077.1:0-263 GCF_054177405.1 Leptonychotes weddellii
TCCAATGTCCCAAGAATTTCTGCCTCCTTAACTCCATTTGGTGAGAACCAGTATGGAGTCTATGCCTCCATCAACCAAACACAGAATTAGAACTTAGAAGTAGTGACTTAGGCTAGGACATTCAATCGAGAACCTTCAAATTCAGATAATCTCAGACTGTGTTCCTTTTTCCTTCGTCTTACTCTCTCATAATTCATTCACATGAATGCCCCAGACTTTTGGTGATTCAAATTAATAAAAACATGCCATACTTTTGGTGCATA
>NW_027845078.1:0-263 GCF_054177405.1 Leptonychotes weddellii
TATCCCTTCATAGTAGTTACCTGTATTTTTGGCATATATATATAAGTTGTTCTCTCTTAAAATTTTGAGATAGTTTCTTCTAACAGATCAAAATAAACCCTAAATCTCTACTGTATGGTTTTTTTCTACTCCTCTGCCTGATCACATTCTCTCCCTTTTTTTTCCTTTTTTTAAATCCTCTTCTTTCAAACAACTTCTTCTCAATTCCTTTTATAAAATTTTTTATAATTTCCATCTTTACAGTCATATTCCATCCCTTCATG
>NW_027845079.1:0-263 GCF_054177405.1 Leptonychotes weddellii
AAATTTAAATCCTTGAGGGGTACAGCATCACACGGATTCTGTGGCCAATGGCTTTAGCAGGAAGGTTGCTTCGGAATTTGGCACGAACCATGCCACTGTTTCCATGAGCACGAGTTACTTTTCCCCAGATTACTCTGGTTTTGTTTGGTTTGCCACCAGGAGTCACTGTGTTGTTCTTTGCTTTGTACACATAAGCACATCTCTTGCCTAGATAGAATTCCGTTTCATCTCGAGCATAAACACCTTCGATTTTAAGAAGAGCT
>NW_027845080.1:0-263 GCF_054177405.1 Leptonychotes weddellii
CTGATTCCCACTGAGCCCATCCCCCACCACAGGGGCACGGGGCACAGGGCAACTCCGTCCAAACAGGGTTGCCTGAGTAACAGCACGGCAGGCCACTCCCGCAGAAGACAGGCTGGGAAACAAGAGGCCAGCAACCCTACTAAGGTCCCAAGGAAACAGGTGCATCTTGCTTGGGTTCTGGTCAATAATTTGGACTCTAGGGCGCCTGGGTGGCTCAGTTGGTTAAGCGACTGCCTTCGGCTCAGGTCATGATCCTGGAGTCC
>NW_027845081.1:0-263 GCF_054177405.1 Leptonychotes weddellii
AAAGTTTTATTGAATTTAACTGATATACCACAAACTGCATATTTAATGTATTCATTTGATGACGTCTGATTTATGTATATACTTGCAAAATTATCAACACAATCAAGATAATTAATACGTCCATCACTTCCAAAAATTTCCTGATGCCTCTTTGTAATCTTTCTCTCATGGTCTTCCCAATGCCCCCAGATTCCATATCAAAGTAATGATCTGTTTTTTGTCACTATATAAATTTGCATTTTCTAGAATTTTATGAAAATGGA
>NW_027845082.1:0-263 GCF_054177405.1 Leptonychotes weddellii
AACCTAATGGTAACCACAAATCAAAAACCAGTAATAGATATGCAAAAAATGAAGAGAAAGGAGAATCCAAGTATATCACTAAAGAAAGCCAGCACCCATAAGAGAAGAAAGTAAGAGAAGAACTACAAAAACAACCATAAAACAAGTAACAAAATGGCAATGAGTACATACCTATCAATAATTACTTTGAATGTAAATGGACTAGATGCTCCAATCAAAAGACATAGGATGATGGAATGGATAAAAAAGCAAGACCCATCTGT
>NW_027845083.1:0-263 GCF_054177405.1 Leptonychotes weddellii
AGGTTTATAGCTTTAGATCCAAATCTACTTCAATTAGGAGGGTTATATAAATCTCATTTTTTAGAAAAAAATGGGATTAGGTGATAGACATGTGAAGAGGCAGCAAAGGTACAGAGTTAGATGGATACAGGACATGTTTGAATGACGGTAAGATAATGACCGATAATGACCGTGCCTGTGGAGGAAGGTTGATGGAAAATGAGTGGAGAATAACTTGTGCTACATCAACAAGGGCATGGCATGTCAAGATAAAAGGCAAGGAC
>NW_027845084.1:0-2132 GCF_054177405.1 Leptonychotes weddellii
TGTCATTGCAGCATCAGGGCCGTGGCACTTGAAGGGTTTCATAGGCGGCACCCCGTGTGAGCAGATGACAGGTCACCGGAGGGAACCCTGCCCCACAGCAACCTGGCACCGGTGAGATCCAGAACTGGGGCTGAGCAGGAAGCCTCCACTTGCCCTCCTCCTGTCTCCTTCCCTCTCACACCACGACGGCTCCCACAGCACTTCTGATGCCAGATATGGGCAGGTTTCCACAGCGGGCAGTTCTCCCATGCCAGCTGCGGTCCTACGATTTCCTTCAGTTCTGTCACCTGCTCCCTGGAGACAGCGTCCCATCTCACAGGGTAAGGGCTCGGTTGCGCCAGACTGCCCCTACCTCAGATGCACTGGCAAGGAGTAGGTCTCCAGGTGGCCCACAGCTTCTGTCCCACGTGGCTACAAATCAGAGGTTCCCATGACTTCCTCCCCCTTGGAACTGATTATTTGCTAGAACAGCTCACAGAACTCAGGAAAACATTTTACCTGTTTCTTATATAATAAAGGATGTGGTAAAGGACACAGAGGAACCACTAGGTGAAGAGGTACGTAGGTGAGGTCTGAGAGGGTCCTGAGCACAGAAACTTCTGTCCCTGTGGAGTTGGAGTGTGTCACCCTCGTATTATGTGACGTGGATGTGTTCACCAACCTGGAAGCTCTCCTAACTTCATACTTTGGGGCATAGGTATGGTCAGTTATTAACTCCGTGTCCAGCCCCTCTCCCCTCTCTGGAGAATGGGCGGGGGGCGGGGGCGGTGTGGAAGGGGGTGGTAGAGGAGAAGGGCTGAAAATTCCCAGCTTCTAATCACGGCTTGGTCCTTCTGGTGACCAGATCCACCCAGGAGCCATCCAGGAGCCCACCAAGAGTCACCTCATTAGAACAAAAGACACTATTACTCAGAAAATTCCAAGGAATTTAGGAACTGTGTGTCAGGAACTGGGGTCAAAGACCAAATATTAGAACAAAAGTGCTTTTTATCACTTAGGTATCCACAAGGGTTTTAGGAGTTCTGTGCCAAGAACGGGGGAGGGGCGGGGGCAGAGACCAATATATATATTTTCTATTGACTCAGTGGCACATCCTAGGGAGAGGGGCAGGAAGTAGTGCTTCAACTATCCCGGGAGGGGGATTTAAAATAGCAACTAAGTTGAGTTATTAAAAATAAAGTTATAAATTTTTGACACCAGAGTGTAGGGATTGAGGTTCATAACTACTACGAAGTTAATTTAGCTACAGAGACAATGAGTAGTTTACATGGCTGGTTGAGTATCTGATAGAGGCAATTTTCTATAATGATTTGTAAATCTGGCTAGGGATTTTAGGCCCTTTTCCTCAGGGTGGTGGAAAGAGCCCTGGGCTTAGGGGAGAAGCCCTATCGTACAGTCCAACACGGCCTCACATGTGTACCATGACTTTAGGCTAAGGTTGCCATAGAAATACAGAACATTCTGATAAATATGAATTTCAGATAATGAATAATATTTGGGATGTATTTACACCAAAACATTATTTGTTACTATTTGAAATAGTTTGACTGGGCATCCTGTGTTTCTCCCCGCTACGTCTAGCAATCTTGCTTTGGGCAAGTCATTTAAACTCTTGGAGCTTCAATTTCCTCATCTGAAAGAGAGAATGCTACGCACTTTGGAGTGCTGTGCTTAGGATCAAATGCGGTCCCTGCAGCAAGGGGAAAGTTCTTCTCCACCTTCTGAGGGTCTCTGGCTGGGTCCAAAAATTGAACTGACAAAGATAGATTAATAGGAGAAAATCATACAAATTTATTTAATATAAGTTTCATGTGACATGAGCCTTCATAAAGAAAGGAAGACCCAAAGAATCAGCTAGACCTGAGTATTTTTTTCCAATTTTATTATTTTTTTTTCACTTTTTAAAATTTTTTGTATTAACATATAATGTATTATTTGTTCAGGGATACAGGTCTGTGATTCATCAGTCTTACACAATTCACAGCACCCACCATAGTACCTACCCTCCCCAGTGTCCATCACCCAGCCACCCCAACCCTCCCACCCCCCTCCACTCCAGCAACCCTCCCACCCCCCTCCACTCCAGCAACCCTCATTTGTTTCCTGAGATTAAGAGTCTATTATGGTTTTAG
>NW_027845085.1:0-263 GCF_054177405.1 Leptonychotes weddellii
ACATTTCTGAGCCCCACTCTATCCATTCAGATGCATTACATCGCAACTGCCAGGGGTGTAGCGTTAGGTTATGAGTTTTTAAAAAGCTCTCTGAGTGCTTCCAATACTCTCTTGGATGAAAACAAAGCCCAATATTCTCAACCTGCCTTGCAGGTTATATATATATATCTGAAAAACTGTGCCTCGGAAAAGATAAAAATCTGGATATCCCTAGGAATCTCCATAGGAAACATAGGCATTTCTTTGAAGCATAGTCATCAAAA
>NW_027845086.1:0-263 GCF_054177405.1 Leptonychotes weddellii
GTATCTAATTTGTTTGCCTGCCGTGGGAATATATGATCATATTCCCACTATAGTTAGGAAAATATTATATAATTTAATGCCCATGTAAATTATGCCAAATGCTATACCAAATCATGTAGTTATATATTAATAATACACATATCTGTATAATAAAATAATAAAGATATGAAGAATATAATACACAACATTAAAATCTCTAAAGTGCAAATCATAGGTTTGCAATTTGTATACCAGTTCAAAAATTAGGTATTTATTAAATAGTA
>NW_027845087.1:0-263 GCF_054177405.1 Leptonychotes weddellii
TATTATGCCATTTGTGTACCTTCTTTGGTAAGGGATTTTCACATCTGCTCAGTGGGAGACACGTTCGAGCCCCTGGATATTCAGGAGCTGAGCAAAGCTCTAATTTAAGGAAAAAAAGAGAAAATATGTATCGCTAAGATTTCAGAGGTCAGGGAATTCTCAATAAAGCCCATCATGGTACCAGGGGACATGTAGAGGGATGGGCAGAGGGCCACCTGGTTCTCCCAGGTCACACATCCTGCACTACTGCCCTTCTTGTCTTT
>NW_027845088.1:0-263 GCF_054177405.1 Leptonychotes weddellii
TAAATAAATAAAATCTTTAAAAAAAAAAAAAAAAGGTCCTGTTATGTTAGTCACCATACAGTAAAAAAAAAAAAAAAAAGGTTTCTGTGTACGTTTGTTAGGTCTATTTGTTCTATAGCCTTGTTCAAGTCCATTACTTCCTTATTGATTTTATGTCTGAATCTTCTATCCATTATTGAAAATGGAGTATTGGATTCCTGTTACTATTGTCTACCCGACAATTTCTCCCTTCAGATATGTCAATGTTGGCTTTATATATTTAA
>NW_027845089.1:0-263 GCF_054177405.1 Leptonychotes weddellii
GATGTCTGTCAGTGAGTGAATGGTTAAATTGTGGTACATATATACATGGACTATTACTCCGCAGTACAAATAAGAGAACTGTTGATACATGCAATGACTTATATGGGTCTCCAGGGAATTATTCTGAGTGAAAAAAAATCTAATCTCCAAATGCCACACACCATGTGATTCTTTGATATAACATTTTTGAGATGACAAAATTTTATAAATGGAGAACATAGTAGTTTCAAGGGGTTCGGGATGGGGGAACAGGGATTGGGGGG
>NW_027845090.1:0-263 GCF_054177405.1 Leptonychotes weddellii
ATAACTTATTTTCCATATTTAGTATTTATTTAACAAAATACATTTTAAAAAAAGATTTATTTTATTTATTTATTTATTTTTTTAAAGATTTTATTTATTTATTTGAGACAGAGAGAATGAGAGACAGAGAGCATGAGAGGGAGGAGGATCAGAGGGAGAAGCAGACTCCCTGCCGAGCAGGGAGCCCGATGCGGGACTCGATCCCGGGACTCCAGGATCATGACCTGAGCCGAAGGCAGTTGCTTAACCAACTGAGCCACCCA
>NW_027845091.1:0-263 GCF_054177405.1 Leptonychotes weddellii
GTCTTCCTTAGGGGTAATTGCAATTTATTTGGAAACTTCCAATAGACCTGATTTCACAAATTTGTAGTCATCTTAGTTTCTTTGTTTCTTTATTATCTGAAAGTACTAATTTGAAGACAAACTAGTGTCTTAGAGAAAGTACTAATTTTAAAATATACAACTTGGTTTGAATTTCAGCTCGGGCTCTTATTGGCTTTGTCACTTCCATCAAGGCATTAAGCTACAGTGTCTACAGCTGAATTTTGAGAAAATAATAATAAAAA
>NW_027845092.1:0-263 GCF_054177405.1 Leptonychotes weddellii
ACCATAACTAAATGGGATTTATTACAGGTATATGAGGCTGAATCAATCTCCAAAAAATTCAGTACAATCCTCCATATTACCATCCTAATGAAAAAAAAAATTGATGCAGAAAAAGCATTTGGCAAAATTCAATACCCATTAATCATAAAATCCCTCTGGAAAAATAGGAATTAGTAACTATATACAGAATCTACAAAAAACAAAAACAAAACCCTAACAGCTAACATTATAAATAATAGTGAAAGACCAAATGTTTTCATATC
>NW_027845093.1:0-263 GCF_054177405.1 Leptonychotes weddellii
TATTTCAGGCACAAAACCTTCTTTTTAAATCACCAGCAAGTATAGATTCTTTACTGTCAGGCGAGGACCTCTCCCCCACTCTACTGCCGGTTAATTTTTTGTTGCTGTTACTTCACCTAACCCATGTTAATCATATTAATCATAATCACATTCAAAATTGCTGATACTAATATTTTTGAGGGTTGTTGTTGTTGTTGTTTTGATTGTGTACAAATATCTCTTTTAGAAAGGAGAGCTCATGCCCTCTGAAAAGCCATAGCCAA
>NW_027845094.1:0-263 GCF_054177405.1 Leptonychotes weddellii
ATGCATCCATGGATAGAGAGATAGAGGGATTGATGGATGGGTGGGTAAATGGATGGATGGATGGATGGATGGATGGATGGATGGATGGATGAGTGAAAGCAAGCCTGCACTTACTAGGAACAAAGAACAGGACAAATTCTAGCCAGTTTTTAAAAAATGACAGTTGGGGTTGGGGATTATCGTAGGACAGTGTGGCCTGAGAATCAGGGCAGCTCTGCAGACCGGCTACTGTCCCTGTCCCTCCCTAATGCTGTCCCAGCTCC
>NW_027845095.1:0-2132 GCF_054177405.1 Leptonychotes weddellii
ACAATCTGCTTTGGCTCAGGCAACAGATTCAACTGTAATCGCACCCCAAAACACCCTCACAGACATACTTAAAATAAATCTGGGTCGAGTTGACACATAAAATCAACCATCACACAGACTAATTTAAATTTCACATAAATAGTAATTTTTAATATATATATGTCCCATGCAATATTTGGGACATACTTAATTGCTTATTGCTTATCTGAAGTTAAAATGTAACTGTCCTGTATTTTATCTAACAACACTGTCCAGAGGACAGCTTACTTTATGCTCATTCTTCTCCACGTGAGATGGACCGACGTGCCGGAGTGTCAGGTAGTGTGAAGCTCAGAACAATATGATGCATCTTCCTGCACAGTCAATGCTTTATTAGAAGTTTGAGGATATGTTATTGTTTGTTTGTTTCAAGTTTTTATTTAGATTCTAGTTAGTTAACATATAGTGTAATATTGGTTTCAGGAGTAGCGTTTAGTGATTCATCGCTTACACACAATGCCCAGTGCTCATCCCAACAAGCAGTCTTCCAAGATTTTGTCACGTGTATGCTCTAATTAAATCAACACAATCCAATTTTTCTCTGTTGGGACAGTGTCATTTTTTATTTTTATTTTTGTTTGAAAGCCTAGAGAATAGACAAATTTTCTGTGTAATTAGTGATTGGAAAATTTGATGCTTTTGTGTTAGCAGGTAATCTAGTGGTCTTAACACAAACTATAGAAAAAAGCAACCAAGGCTCAGGAAAATAAAAGGTAACAGGACTTCTGTTCATTATGGAATGCCCCATTTCTTAAAATGTCTTCAAAAACCTTCAGAGACAACTCTTGAATTCATGTTTGTTTCTTATATGCCAGGTACTTCAAACTTTCTGTTAAAAATATTGCTCCCACACATCATTTCAGCTTTTCTCCACCTTTGGCCAGATCAAATACTTTGTATGAAAACCACCATATATTTGTTGTTCCACTTTTCCCTGCAGTTGGTTAACAAATGACCAAGATACCAAGATATTTTTTATAAATTTTATACCATTCTTTAAGTCTTAAAAATTTAATGGATTTCATTTTCTACTAGAATATAAATATGAAGCCAATATATTATGAAACCAATACATCATATGGGCAACTTACAGCAACCTGAAATATACAGGGTCACGACTAACAAGAAGAGGACCCCGAAGATGTTTGCTGTTGGTTACCACTAGTATATTTGTATTAAGAGACAATGGTAGGATGTTCTTAAAACTTAAATTTTATGGGTTTTAATTAGCTGTGATGACACAAATAAGTCTAAACTTTAGTGTTTTGAACCAATCCTTAAAATAGATGAACCAAAAATTTAAACACATGAATTTTGAATGAGAGTCACTAGTGTTTTTGGATGAAAAAAAAAAATCATAACTATAATCTGTATGGTAAAAGATACAACCGGACCCAGAAAATAATACTTTTCTTGGAATTTCCCTCAAGACTAATTTTAGAAAGATCTTTGAAAGTGGGATTTACATAATGGAGGAATTTTGTTAAAGTTTGCCATGGCTAAGATTGAAATTTTTCTGGGTCAAAAAGAGGTAACCACTTAGAAAAGCGTCGTTCTTGATACCATCAGAGACTGTATCCCTAAACAGCTGCTTGAGAGGTTGACTTCTTGCCCATCTGTCGATATAATTTTAGAGCTATTAAAATTAACATTTTAATGGATTTCGTTTATATATGTAATGTTATCAGCAAAAATACATTAAACTTTATATTGCCTGATCGGCCAGCAACGGGGACAAAGTTTAGCAATAATTGACATTTCTATGAAAAGCAAAATTTGGGGAACTCAATCAACTCTATCCAGGCCATGGTTACATTTATTAAGAATTGACTGCCTAGAAGACATGAACAGACATTTTTCCAAAGAAGATGTCCAAATGGCCAACAGACACATGAAAAAGTGCTCAACATCGCTTGGCATCAGGGAAATCCAAATCAAAACCTCAATGAGATACCACCTCACACCAGTCAGAATGGCTAAAATTAACAAGTCAGGAAACGACAGATGTTGGCGGGGATGCGGAGAAAGGGGAACCCTCCTACACTGTTGGTGGGAATGCAAGCTGGTGCAGCCACTCTGGAAAACAGTATGGA
>NW_027845096.1:0-263 GCF_054177405.1 Leptonychotes weddellii
TATATGCTGAGTACCCCCATATGGCAGAGACTCTGTAAGTCATATACTTTGGTAAGTGAAACACACATACTTATTGCCATGATGGAGCTTGCAATTTACTAAGGAGAAGGGACAGCAAGGAAAAAGTCAGGAAGCATGTACCTTGTGATAAATGCTATGAAGGAAACAAGTGGGAGAGATTGTTCCTCTGCTAAATACCTGCTTATATACGGTGGTTGTGGATGAATTCTTGGAGGAAGTGATGTATAGGCTGAGACAGGATG
>NW_027845097.1:0-263 GCF_054177405.1 Leptonychotes weddellii
TCACAAAACATGCCTTTGCCAATGTCATGTCCTCCACGTGGAATGTTCTTCAATACCTGTACCCTTGATTTCTGGTTTCCCTGGCAGAGAAATGTCCACAATTTACTGCTCAAGATTCTCGTCCACTTTGAAACCTTCCTTGAGTTTATGATGGCACCTTCTGCCATGTTGGAATTCTTCATGCATACCACCATTTCTGTTCACTCTCTTTATTCCAGCCATCCTGGATTTTCAGATGCCAACCTCAGGGATTTGCACCTGCT
>NW_027845098.1:0-263 GCF_054177405.1 Leptonychotes weddellii
AAATGGCAAGATCTCATTCCTTTTGATGGAGGAGTGTGCAGCTTTCTTTTACTAAAAGCTATCCGATTCTTTTAAAGACAGTCCTGTCATTTACACTGTTCAGGTGGTGATTGAATTTGGTAACTACAAACCACTAAGTATTTCCACATTATACGTTAAAGACATTTAAAGCATGACACACGGAAGACTATTACATTGCCAATACCTGTGTTCCTTTGGCGGTTTATTTATCACTACTGGGTAATATTTTGCTTTTTTTTTTT
>NW_027845099.1:0-263 GCF_054177405.1 Leptonychotes weddellii
CATGAAGCTGCGTTTACAGACAAAGCTCCCGAGAGGTTGGGTCGGTTGCCCAGGTGATAGTCTGGCTCTAGACTGAGACTGCACACCTAACTGCTACTCATACTGCCTTGCCACCAAAATGGAGGCTGGGTATCGGTCACAGCAGTTAGGCAGGAAGAAATCCGAGAGTATGTGAGAAACGGTAAAAAAATATTTTTTTAAAAAATTTTTTTATTGTTATGTTAATCCCTATACATTACATCATTAGTTTTAGATGTAGTGTT
>NW_027845100.1:0-263 GCF_054177405.1 Leptonychotes weddellii
TGCTTTTGTCCTCCCAGGAGGTAAGTAAACCAATCAGAAACAGAGTTTCTGTGCTTCAGTAATTGTGTTGAAGGCTGATGACAAGCCAGGTCTTAGAGCTGGACTCCTCAGAAAACCAGGTTTCTCTGTATCCAAAGACTGCTTTCCTTTTAGCCCCCAGATTGGGTTGTGAATAAAAATAGTTCTTGTCCTTTTATTTTACACTCATGATGAGAAATCACAAGTCATTTCTTGATAAGCTGTGCTATAAATTTCTACTCTGC
>NW_027845101.1:0-263 GCF_054177405.1 Leptonychotes weddellii
GCACGGGCTCCTCAGCTGGGGTCCTGACCAGCCTGCAGGGAGGGGAGGGGAGGGGAGCCCATACCGATGCCCCTGGCTACCCGCTGACTGATGGGACCACGGAACTGAGGCACCAGGACGAAGCATCTCCTCGGTGGGTGACCTCGACACCTAAAACCCCGATGACGTTGTTCCATGGGGACAGTGGCCAAAATGTGCCACCGAACCCCAACCTGTCCATACTTAGCCAAGAACAAAGGATCCCAAATGTGAAATTTCCACCT
>NW_027845102.1:0-263 GCF_054177405.1 Leptonychotes weddellii
TGAAGGTGGGGATAATGGCATACTTCTCTTCAGTGACTCTTGGAGCTGAATACTTGGTGGAGGAGGGCAGAAGCCTAAAGTCTTTTGACCTTGTTTCCCCTGGCATTGAACCACCCCCTCTTGAGTCAAGCAAGTGTTATTGGGACCCCAGTATTCTGTGTGTTATGTTCAAGGTAGAGACATTGTTCTAAGAGTGAGGGTTAATTAAAAGGAAGCCCCTACCTCTTAGTTGTACGTGTCAGGAACATAGTCTCAGCAACAGG
>NW_027845103.1:0-263 GCF_054177405.1 Leptonychotes weddellii
AGTAACATGTGCTTAATAAACATTTGCTAATCACTGACTGAACAAAAAAACATGGCAGCCAATGTTTCTTAGGTAACAGCATTTACCTCTGACCTTGTACAAGGTTGAAGTTAAAATATTGCTTTAATTGGAGAGATTTTATGCAGCTAGACCTACTGATCACTGTCTTACCCTATACTAAGACACTATAGCTAGATATCCAAGTACCTCTATCAGTCTTTCTTAACAGGAAATCTTTGGAAGCTTCTGTTTCCCGGTCCCTA
>NW_027845104.1:0-263 GCF_054177405.1 Leptonychotes weddellii
CAAGAAGTGTGCAGTCTGCAGCCCAGAAGATGGTCCTCACTGCAACCCGGCCATGCTAGAACCTTGATCTCAGAATTCCAGCCTCCAGAAGTGTGAGGAATACATTCCTGAGGTATTTTTTAATAGCAGCCCAGAAGAACCAAGACATATATGTTTCTTACTCTAAGTTGTGTACTCTCCGGGTGAGGGAGAGGCTAGCGACTTGAGTGATTGCTCCCTGGAAGAGAGCCAAAGCGGAGAATGTAGCCAGAGACCTTCACACT
>NW_027845105.1:0-263 GCF_054177405.1 Leptonychotes weddellii
AGTTGTTTGCTTTGGTACAAGTTCATGTAATCTTTGGAACAGAAGCAGCAAGGACAACATTAACTATATACCTGATTTGGGTTTTTTGCCTTGTTCGTATGTGATTATAATCTACAACCATTAGATTGGGACGCCTGGGTGGCTCAGTTATTTGGGCATCTGCCTTCGGCTCAGGTTGTGATCCCAGAATCCTGGGATCAAGTCCCGCATCGGGCTCCTTGCTCAGCGGGTAGCCTGTTTCTCCCTCTCCCTCTGCTGCTCCC
>NW_027845106.1:0-2132 GCF_054177405.1 Leptonychotes weddellii
TTTGATCCAAAGTGTGCCTGTGTGTGTTATTTGCCTTCATTCCCACCCACATATGTAGTGAGTATCTCTGTAGCTTCTAAGATGTCTTTGGTGCTGTTCTGGTTGGTGGGGTGCAGTGATGTAAACAACAACCCAGTGAGGCCTGTGGACCCCCAGAGCTTCCGTCCTAGTGAGGGGCAAGGCCAGGGAATCAAGGACAAGGGGACAAGGAGTAGCAATCTCTGCTCTGCAGAGATTTCGAGTAGGGTGACGGCTAGCGGGGTCAGAGGCCACACCCAGAGGGGATGTTCAGGCTGAGATGTAGGTCATGGGAGGTGGTCTGGGAGGGCAGGGGGGCAGAATGTTCCAGGCAGGGAGCACAGGAGTATAAAGGCCGAGGCAGGGCTGTGCTGCCGGGGCTGGGGAAACAGGGCACAGGTGAGAGGGAAGGGGGCAGGCAGCAGGGCCCCTGCACAGAGCTCTCCCTCGTGCAGGGTAGAGACACCCGGGGCGGGTGTAGACCTGGAGACAGGGGGTGGTGGCTGGGCACGGCTGTGATGTGTGTTCTGCCCAGATCTGCGTGGCTTTGGGGACGAGGCAACAAGGGGAGGGAGGGGGAGATGGGACTGGATTCTGGGAGGGGGCTCACGGGGTCTGCATGGAGCACTGGGGCTTGGCACTGGGGTGGTCGTCATGGAGATGGAGGGGGAGGACAGATCGGGGCTGTGTTGGGGCAGTTGGGGGGCCAGAGGAGAGGCAGGAAGAAAGACTCCCACCTTCTGTAAGATCACTGTGTGTTGTCTGGGCGTCCTCAAGGAACCCTTGGAAAAATCTCTGCGTGGGGCCCTGAGGAGAGTCAGCAAGGCATGGACCCATTGCATGCAGTGGGGAGCCTGCTTTCTGAGGAGTGCGGCGTGGACTAGGCCTGTCCATTCGGGCTCCTGCCGGGTTTCCACCATCCCTGACGGCCCTCGTGAGCAGGTGGTCTCACCTCCCAGCTGCTCCCACAACAGGGACCCCAAGGGCAGCTTCGGGAGGGGCTGGAGTGCAGGGGGAGGATTTCCAAGGGGACGCACGTCCTACCTGATGGAGCCGACACTGCTACCAGTGGGAACCACGACAAATACTACGTGGCCTCCCACAGAGTCACAGGCAGCAGGAGAGAGAGGCTCGAGGCCTGAAAGTGCTCCTGAAGGTGGCATGTGCCCTCATTGCTGGGCCATCCCGCCTCTCTAACTGTCCCTGCTGCAGGCTGGGGTGGGGTGGCAGGGCAGGGGGGCTCTCCGGAGGAGGAGGCCTCTGAGCTGAATACTGATAGATGAGGAGGAGTTACTGATGGTGCTTTCACAGTTTAAAGAGCATAGGAATCCTTGGAGACCTTGTCACAGAACGATTCAGATTCCTCAGGTTGTGGAGCTGAAACTCAGCACGGCCTCCATGTGAGCTCTATGTTGGGACCAGACATGGAGTAGCAGGGATCCTTAGATGATGATGGGATAGGAGTGGGGGAAGTTGGTTGATACAGGGGATTTTCTGGCAGAAGGCACAGCACAGGCCAAACACAGGGCCGAAAACAGTCTAGTCTCAGTGAGCAAGGCAAGTTTGTGCAGTTAGCTTTCTGGAGTCCAGTGCCGATGGGCTCATAAGGGAATTCTACCAGACATTTAAAGAAGAATTAATACCTATTTTTCTGAAGTGGTTTCAAAAAACAGAAATGGAAGGAAAACTTCCAAACTCATTCTATAAGGCCAGCATTACCTTGATCCCCAAATCAGACAAAGACCCCAACGAAAAGAATTTCAGACCAATATCCCTGATGAAAATGGATGCAAGACTGTTGAATCACAGATCTGTACCTCTGAAACAAATAATGCAATATATCTGAAGAAAAAAAAAAGAAGAAGAAGAAGAAGATAGCAGGAGGGGAAGAATGAAGGGGGGCAAATCGGAGGGGGAGACGAAGCATGAGAGACGATGGACTCTGAAAAACAAACTGAGGGTTCTGGGCGGGAGGGGCGTGGGAGGATGGGTTAGCCTGGTGATGGGTATTAAAGAGGGCACGTTCTGCATGGAGCACTGGCTGTTATGCACAAACAATGAATCATGGAACACTATATCAAAAACTAATGATGTAATGTATGGTGATTAACATA
>NW_027845107.1:0-263 GCF_054177405.1 Leptonychotes weddellii
CGGGGCAGGGATCTGGGTGCTTTGCAAACGCTCCCCCTTCAGGAACGGGGTCCCCGCACGTCTGTGTGTCTGTGAGCCGGAGCCCTTGACGGGCGCTGGGCTGGGCCTTCCCCACCGGGGCTCCTCCCGGGACCCTGCGGCTGGCACCCCAGCAGCAGGAGGGAAGGCAGCCTTGTGGGGCGGGAGCCGCACAGACCGCGGGGGTCGGACTTCCCTGCGGGATGTGGACGTAAGGACGAGAGAGGAGGGAGGAGAGGGGGCAG
>NW_027845108.1:0-263 GCF_054177405.1 Leptonychotes weddellii
GGGATTTGAATGCCCTTGTCACCCGGCGGGGAGTCGGTTGGAGGTGCTCCTCTAGCCGAACACCAGTTGTAGAGGTTACCTACCCGGGGACGTGGAGGCAGCCGACGGCTGTTACCCAGAGGCCGTGAGGAACCACTTTGGATGGGTTTCTAGTGGAACCGGCTGGCTCCCGGGGCTCGTGGAGATCCACCCTGCGTGCGCCTGCAGGTGACAGAGACTGCTAGGAAAACCAAGCAGGGCCCCGAAAAGAGGTGCAGGGCACT
>NW_027845109.1:0-263 GCF_054177405.1 Leptonychotes weddellii
GGCTGAGGGGACTGTGGCCTGGCAACCAATACCCTCTGAACGGAACAGGAATACTGTGAGGGGTTTTTTTTTTTCAAGTAGGCTCCACGCCCAACGGGGGGCTTGAACTCACAACCCTGAGATCAAAAGTCACATGCTCCACCGACTGAGCCAGCCAGGCGCCCCCTGGAACAGGATTATTGTTAATAATTAAACTGTAACCAGATCCAATGTTAATAAGAGGATAATGAGAGAGAGTATGCAGAGCATTTATTATACATCCT
>NW_027845110.1:0-263 GCF_054177405.1 Leptonychotes weddellii
GCACGTGCGTGGCTCAGTCAGTTAAGCATCCAACTCGATCTCAGCTCAGGTCTTGATCTAAGGCTTGTGAGATCAAGCCTGGCATTGGGCTCCACACCCAGCATGGAGCCTACTTTAAAAAAATAATAATAAATTTAAACATAAATAAATAAATAAATAAATAAATAAATAAAATCTTTAAAAAAATAAAAAAAAAAAAAGAAATGCCTGACACCCAGTAAACGGTTAGATGTTTATTAAATAAACTAACTAAATAAAAATAA
>NW_027845111.1:0-263 GCF_054177405.1 Leptonychotes weddellii
TGGAACACTTCATCTAAAACTAATGATGTAATGTATGGGGATTAACATAAGAATAAAAAAAAAGAAAAGAAAAGAAAAAAGCGACTGCTCAAAACTTGTATGTTACAACTGAGAATCACCGACTCAAACTACCACATCCAAACACAGAGTGCCCTGCACCTTACGGTAACAACTGGAGGTAATCACTGTCATCCTGTCTGCAAATACCCGTTGGAAAATTTTTGTGTGCACATCTCTCCTGGAATTATGAAAATACACAAGCA
>NW_027845112.1:0-263 GCF_054177405.1 Leptonychotes weddellii
TAATAGTTGGTCTCAGATGGAGTGACAATCAACTCTACAATTTCTACAGATACTGTAAATACACAGAATGCATAAGGGTGATGTGTACTTGGGGCTTTCTGTGGAGGATTTCCTGGGCCTTTCATTTTGACATAGGAGATTCAAAAGTGGCTTGGTGCCAAACTGGTTGGGGTCTTGAGGAGATGGCCCCTGCGTGAGGGGTAGTAGTTGAGACCACTGTTGTGTTCACATCTCCTGATAACTCCTTTGGTTTTATGCCCACC
>NW_027845113.1:0-263 GCF_054177405.1 Leptonychotes weddellii
CCACCCTTGCCCGCCCGCTGCCCGCGCCCACCTCCTTCCAGCAAGCGGATGCCGAGCGGCGACACCTGCACGATGTAGCGATTGTCCCCAATGTTGCCAGCAAAGACCGTGGGGCCCTGTGTGGCAAAGCCACTGGTGTCCAGCTCCATGATCTCCTGCCCTGTCTGCAGGATCTGCAGGCGATGGGAGAGTGAGGCACACCCCCCCCGGCGGCCGGAACCCCCCCAGCGGCGGGACCCCCCCACCGCAGCCAGACCCCCCCC
>NW_027845114.1:0-263 GCF_054177405.1 Leptonychotes weddellii
AAGCCCCCCTGCAGATGGTGTCTGCCCGGCGTAGGCATCACCGTCGGGGTCAGGGGGTGACATAGCTGTCGTAGGAGGGGTCAGGACTTACGGCTGGGTCTGAGAAGGGGGACCCTCTCCCTGAGTCACACAGGGAAGAAGTAGATGCCAGAACAGAATCAGGGCTCTGCGAGCAAGGCAGAGGTGGGGAGACGGATGTCCGCTGTCAAACAACACTGCCCCTGGCGCTGGCCAACTTCGAGGCCAATTCTGGTCTGTCCCCC
>NW_027845115.1:0-263 GCF_054177405.1 Leptonychotes weddellii
TTTTTTTTTTTTGATGGCTGCATAATATTCCATTGTGTGTGTGTGTGTATATATATATATATATACACACACACACACACACCACATCTTCTTTATCCATTGATCTGTTGATGGACATCTTAGGTCTTTCCATGGTTTGGCTATTGTGGACACGGCTGCTATAAACATTGGGGTGCACATATCCCTTTGGATCCCTACATTTGTATCTTCGGGGTAAATACCCAGTACTACCCCGTCTTTTAGCCACCTCATGTGGGCCAGCT
>NW_027845116.1:0-2131 GCF_054177405.1 Leptonychotes weddellii
AAGAGCGAGGTGGAGAGGGGAGGAGGAGGGGGAGGAGGGGAGGGGGAGAGGAAGAGAGATGGTAGGGGAAGAGATGGGGAGGAGGAGGGCAGAGGAGGGAGGGGGAAGAGAGGGGGAGGACAGAGGAGGGAGGAAGAAGGGGAGGAGGAGAGAGGGCCTCCCAACCCCAATGCTCTGCATCTTTAACCAGATCCATCTCTGCGAACAAACCCTTGAGGGTACGGTAGGGCCACCCCAGGGTGTCACCTGGGCAGGACCCCGTGGTTCTCCCCATAACACAGGCACTCACCCACAGGACGATTCCACACTGCCAACGAGCTCTTTGGGGCCCTCATTTCCTGACCTGGGACAGGGTCAAGGATGCATCTGTTGGCCCCTCCGGGGATGCCCAGGTGGGTCCTGGGTGCGGGTGGTCACTGCCTTTTCTGTGTGCTGTGCAGGCGTGTCTTCTTCTCTGACTGGGGAGCGGCCACCCCGAGGCCAGTGGTCCCGGCACGCACGGATGCTCTGCTCCAACAGCGGTTACCCCTGAGTGAGGGGGATTTCCCAATTCCTGCCCCTGTCCTGTGAAGAACATTCCCTCCCCACCTTGTGTGTGCGTCTCACTCCTGCGGAGGCCAAGGGGATTCTTTGAAAATCCAGGCCACACCCTTCTTCTTCTTGGGCTTCTGTCCGCTTCTCCGAACTGGGCGGGGAGGACACCTCCAAGCCAGCGCCTCTGTCCTGCCGTCAGTGTGGGCAGGCTCCCCCGCTTCCCGGATCTCAGGGGCTTTAGACAGAAGTGAAAATGTTCACAGAATCCCTCTCGGAAGATGCACTGGAAAACGACACTGGAAGAAGTAGAAATAATTCAAGGCCCAGAAGGGATCTTTAGAAAGACAAGTGAAGGAGTTACGCACAGCAAGAGTGGAATCTACAGAAAGAAGACAACAAGAACCGAAGCGAACTGTTGGAAGTGAAAATATGGCAAGGGAATAAAAACTCCTCTTTGACCAAAACTGGAAAGATAAAGCCCCAGAAATGGGGGTCCGTCTCCCAGGCCTGGTGGCCCCCTGACAGTTTTGGCCACAGGGTGTAGTGATGAATACCCTTCTCTAATAAGAACACAGAGCTTGCTTGCCAGGAGAAGGCCCATCTACTGGGCACCACCGCCCTCCCACCCCTTCCTGCCTGGAACAGAAGCTCAGGGAGCAAGGGCACAGAGGCCACCATGAGGGATGACGGAGCAGAAGTAGAGAAGGCTGGGATCCCCAGGGACCCTGTAGGGCTCTTCTGTTCCTGCTGTGTGTCTGATTTAAAACAGGGAGCGTGTGTCTGCTTAAAGCCCCACTGGGTGAGTTTTGTTTTCCACCATCCAGAGCATTCCTGTGGGCAGG
The DNA here is from genome assembly GCF_054177405.1 of Leptonychotes weddellii. NCBI lineage: Eukaryota > Metazoa > Chordata > Mammalia > Carnivora > Phocidae > Leptonychotes > Leptonychotes weddellii. The sequence continues at coordinate 1,377 of NW_027845116.1, forward strand.
TGGATCCCCAGGATCAGACGGACATCGGACGCAGTCAGCACTGTGTGTCCCAGGCCTGAGGTTCGGATGGTCCTTTCCAACCCAGAAGTCCACGCCCGGCCAGCTGGCATAAAAAAACCAGGAAGGAGGCATTGGGGCAGGCAAGTTCTAGAAAGTTCACTGCTGTTCCCTGCCCTTTCTGCAAAATTCACAGAGCAGTTCCAGGATGCAGAGGGAGCCCTGGGAGGGTGGGGGTGGGGGCAGGGGACCCCTGGGCTCGGGGAGGGGGAGGTGCCGGGGGCAAGGGAAAGTGGCAGGCACCCCACGGCGACAACGGAAGAGGTTCAGCACCTGTGGGTCCTCCTGGAAAACCACACAGTGCCTCCCGCCACTGGAAAGACGAGTCAAAACACAGAGCTTGCAGGGGAGACAGGCCTGGGTGGGGTGAGCCTTGAGCCCATTTACAGACACACGGGGGCTAGACCCTGGGGGAGTGTGGGGGAGGCCCTCTGACACCCCTGCTGGCTGGTCCACCCACCCCACCTCCTCATTCTCGGGCTTGCTGTCTTTCACCCTGGGATCACTCAGGGACCCCTGTCTCACCTGTCGGAGAGTATCCCAGGGGAAGCAAGCAAATCCCTGGCTTTCCCTCCCCTCTCCCCCTCCTCCTCCCCCTCCCTTCCCCTCCCCTTCTTCCCTCTCCCCCTCCTTCTCCCTCTCTCCTTCCCTCCATCCTCCCTCCCTCTCCTTCCCCTCCTCCCTGCTCCCCCTCCACC
>NW_027845117.1:0-263 GCF_054177405.1 Leptonychotes weddellii
AGCTGCACTATTTTGTTAGGAATAGAGAAGAAGCGTTGAGTCATCCTGACCACTCTTAGGCGAAGTTCTCTTTTGTGGCTTAAACATATGCCTGCTCTTCTTTTGACATGCTGTGGCATCTCAGTAGCATACCAAATGTGTCGTCCTGAGATTTCTGTTTAGAGATGACAGCAGAAGTAAATGCCTCTGCCTGTCAAGTCGGATTCTGTCACAGAGCATCTCCTGCTGGGGTCTTTTGAATTCAGACTTTCTCCTCCCAGCTG
>NW_027845118.1:0-263 GCF_054177405.1 Leptonychotes weddellii
AGCGGAGGAACCTGGGCCTTCTCGCCGCCTCCCTGGGCTTGCGGAGGGCGCTTCGCTGCCGCCGGCACTGGTTCGCGACGACTGTGACGGCGGAGCCCGAGGGCGCGGCGCGGTCATCGGAGAGCGGGCAGATGGTCGCTGCTGGGGCGCGGGGTCGGTTACAGAGGAGAGCGAGCCGCAGGATGCTCGCCCAGGCCTCCCGCCTGTGTGCGCCGCGCGGGTCCCGGAGCCAGAGACCCGCAGCCGGAAGGCAGCCCCGCATC
>NW_027845119.1:0-263 GCF_054177405.1 Leptonychotes weddellii
ATGGCAACCCCGAGCTGAGAGCCCGCGCCTGGGCTCCGCCTCTGCAGCCGGCTTCCCTGCTCCGATACCTGGGAGCTCTGCCGCACTCAGGCACCCCCGGTCTTTCTGTGACCCCAAGGGTCCTGAGACCACACTGTCCCGGAGGGTTCCACCCCCCGCTTAGCCACCGGAGTGACGTCCCTCAGCGGAGCAGACTTTTTAAAAGTTCCGATTTTGTGCTCCGTGGTTCTATCACTTGCCAGAAGTGGCCGACGGAGGCCCCT
>NW_027845120.1:0-263 GCF_054177405.1 Leptonychotes weddellii
AGCAATCTGTTTTAGCAAGCATGCCGGGCAATTCCGGTGCACACTGGCATCTGGGAACCATAAATATGGAGCAGATTAGCTCCTTTGGAGAACAGATCTGCTCTCTGCACTCTGGGCTCTGGTTTGCTCTGCTCTAGCAATCTCCACTCTTCCATCTGCTCTCAACTTTCAAATATGTAAAGTCTGTTCTAATGGCCTCATTCCTATTCTCTTTATTTGTGTGTTCTTTTAGCCTTTTCTTTCTTTTCTACCACTTTATTGGG
>NW_027845121.1:0-263 GCF_054177405.1 Leptonychotes weddellii
TTTCCACGCTGGTTACGTTTTAACATTTCCACTGCAGTCCGTGCAACGTGTATGTCTTTCGCACGATGGTAAGCTTCCTCGCGGCAAAGGCTGCGTCCCGTTGATGTCCCAGCCTCACGGTTACCCAACGACTCCCCTTCCCCGAGGACGCCACTCACCCGCTGAGGGCCCTGCATCTGCCCTGTCATTCTAGGAGCTCCGCTAGGTTGCTACCGTGGTTTCCATTTAGGGAAGACCCTTAACTGCTGTGGGGCAGCTATCTC
>NW_027845122.1:0-263 GCF_054177405.1 Leptonychotes weddellii
ATAAACACTGGGGTGCAGGTGCCCCTTCAGGTCACTATGTTTGTATCTTTCGGGTAGATACCCAGTAGTGCAATTGCTGGGTCATAAGGTAGCTCTATTTTCAACTTTTTGAGGAACCTCCATACTGTTTTCCAGAGTGGCTACACCATCTTGCATTCCCACTAACAGTGTAGGAGGGTTCCCCTTTCTCCGTCATCCTTGTCGTTTCCTGATTTGTTAATTTTAGCCATTCTGACTGGTGTGAGGTAGTATCTCATTGAGGT
>NW_027845123.1:0-263 GCF_054177405.1 Leptonychotes weddellii
TTTATGCTAGCTGATTCTTTTTCCTTCTTCTTACCAGTGACCTTTTATATTTCTTTAGCTTGATAAGGGTCAGGGACTCTATGGGAATTAGTAAATTCCCTAGCCAGGAAGATGATCAAGGGGCTTCAGAAACCTTATTCTGTCATGCTAAGAAGAAAAGAGGACAGTGACAATAACTATAGTAAAGCCAAAACATTTGCTGTTACTGTATATGTTGTATATAAAGCCTTGTCATAGACATTCCTACATCTCTATTTCCCAAG
>NW_027845124.1:0-263 GCF_054177405.1 Leptonychotes weddellii
GAACCATGAGAGACGATGGACTCTGAGAAACAAACTGAGGGTTCTAGAGGGGGGGTGGGTGGGAGGATGGGTTCGCCTGGTGATGGGTATTAAAGAGGGCACGTTCTGCATGGAGCACTGGGTGTTATGCACAAACAATCATGGAACACTACCTCAAAAACTAATGATGCAATGTATGGTGATTAACATAATCTAATAATAAAGAAAAAGAAAAAGTTAGCTTACAAAGATCTATACAATAAAAAAAAATCAATTTTGAAAGA
>NW_027845125.1:0-263 GCF_054177405.1 Leptonychotes weddellii
GTATCTTTCTTGACCAGCTGCCTTTACAAAAATATAACAATGCCCACAGGAGCCAAAACACCTTCCCCCATATGCCTCTCCACCAGTCACACACACTGTAACCTCCCCATTTGCCTAATCCAAACTCCAAGATTTGGGGTGCCTAGATGGCTCAGTCAGTTAAGCGTCAACTCTTGATTTCAGCTCAGGTCATGATCTCGGTTGTGAGATCGAGCCCCACATCTGGCTCTGTACTCAGTGCAGTCTACTTGGGATTCTCTCCC
>NW_027845126.1:0-263 GCF_054177405.1 Leptonychotes weddellii
CAATTGTCCACCTTTGGTCGCCATATTGGCCGAACAGCACAGCCCTTCCCTTGTCTGACCTCAGGACATCTCTTAGACCTTAAAGGACCATCTGCGATTTTTAAAATTTAGTCTGTTTGCTGACTGCGTGTAGCAGGTGTATTCCGATTTCTGGGGTGAAAATTGCGACCCTCCCTAACACGTGCCGTCGGCACTTTACCTGGTAAGAGAGAATGGGTTCTCTTAAGCATGTCTACGCCCAACTCTCTGAGGCTTTGTGCTGA
>NW_027845127.1:0-13347 GCF_054177405.1 Leptonychotes weddellii
CACGACCCTGAGATCATGACCTGGGCCGAAATCAAGAGTCGGATGCTTAACTGACTGAGCCACCCAGGTGCCCCAATAGCGAATTTTTTTTTTTTTTTAGAACAAAGACTGTGTGTGATTTAAAAGGCAAAAGCCATAATAAACAGTCACTTTTAGTTAAGTTAAAAATTTCATCATCACCTAGAAAAGATTTTAACTTGTGTTTGCTTCACATTAGCCTGGCATTTCAGGAAATGGGAACAATGCCACTTAACACATTTGTGTTAGGCCCCTGTGCCAGAATCTTCTGGCTTCTGCTCGCAGAACATAGGTCTAGGGAGGAGAAACAAGAATGCCTTATACCACATGAGACCTCAATACAAAGTGTATGGGAACTGAGCGGGATTCCAGCCTCCCCAGTGAAATCCAGGCTCATCTTCACAGGGGGAGTGACGTGCGCTGAGATGAAGCATGAACATGAGTTGACAGGAGGATAAGGGCACACATTCTAGATGGAGGGAACACACGGAATACACAGCCTCAGCCGCAAGAGACATCACCTTATGCAGAGAACTGTAATCATCTGTATTTCTGAAGTATAAAATTCAAGGTGGGCAGTTGTAGGATTGACTCTGGACTCAGGTGGGCAAGGGTTAGATGGTGAAGGGACTGGGTACATCAGACAAAAATATCAAACTTCATCCTGTAGTCCATGGGGAACCATTAAAAATTTTGGAGATCACTGTCCATGTAGTTTGACTGAGAAAGAAAGTTTTAGAATCAGGTGCTAATTCTGATTTGGCTTTAGCACTAGAATGTCTCCTCTTCTTCTTCCTTCCCCTCCTCCCCCCTCCCTCCCCTTCCTTCTCCTCCTTCTTTACTCCTACTACTTTAAATCTGTCCAAGAAAACATTAAATGACATTTTAAAATATTGTATTTTTACATAACTTCATAAAATGCATGCCGTAAATTATTACTGTATCACAGATAACTCAAAATAAAACAAACACAGAAAACAGATGAATACACAAGAGGTGACCAAACACATTCTAGGTCAAAACATAAATTGGAAATAAAATCTTAACGTCAAGTAAGAAACTACTCCTTTCATGGATTAACTGGGCCACACAAAGTGAAGTGCTTCTGCGTGAAGCCACCAGAGGGAGCTCGAGCGTGGGATTCTACAGGAAACCTCCTCGCTAGCCTGCTGGTCCGCCAGGAAACACAATTCTTTTGCAAATCCCTTCGCGTGGCTTGTCTATTTTGATGAAAATACTTCAGTCTTGCAGAAATAATTTAGCTGATGCCAGAGTCTATTTAACACACTACAAGGTGGATCATTACTGACGCCTGGCCTTGATCCTGGAATCAAACTCTCAGTCCCTATTTCTAGTGCCTTCATTCGGGAGACAACATTCAAATAAGCTTCAAGTAAGATGGATTGCCGGCTCAGCCTCTGGGTTCACCTCCACCGGCATGTGTGAGGGGAGTGCAAGGAGAGGAAAGGAAAGCAAAAGAACTACAAACTAGGGAAAGGAAATTCTTATTCTAGGCTTTCCATAGTTGCAGAGGAACCAGAGATTAACTGAAGGCCAAAAGCAACTGGAACCTAGGAAGGAGAAAGCAGCATGTTCTCCCCCCATCTTGTCCACCTTAGACCCAGGGCTGAAACAAAGATGGGACGGTGACGGGGAGCTCCCCAGGCCCCAGAGCCATCTCCACTTTGGAGTGCGAGGCTGAAGGGGATATAGGACCGTGAATAGTGTAGCATTAGATACAAAGTAACAGCAGAGTGAACTGCAGTTAACAATAACTTTGGTGTACAGCATTTCATTAATTCTCAAAATGACTACATTTTACCCAGATCCCACGGTTAGACTTTCATTTCATAAACTATAACACCAGGCCCTGGGAAAGAAAATGGAAAATTCATAGGCTCTCCCTTATAACTATCCCACTGGAATGATAAAATACAGATACATAAAATAAATAGAAATACAAAGAGTGAGTGGGTGAGTGAGGGCCAACTTACGTAGCATAGAAAGAAAAAGAATAAAAGAGAATTGAAATGATCAAGGAAACCTCCAGGTTGGATCCACAGACATGGACACCTATAGAGAAAAATGACTCAGGAAATACAGAAAAAAATAGACACAAATCCTCCTCTGGAAGGGTAATCAGGACTTGAGATGGGGCATAAGTTGAGGGAAAAATTATTTTAAAAGGGACTATTAGCAGATGGAAAAGAATATTTTTAAGTCATTCTTTTTGGGGTTGATCTGCGAGATGCATGAGAAAACAGAAGGAATGTTCACTGAAGGAGGCAACATGACTTTACATGGGGTCAAGAATTCAGGCTTTAGACTTGACCTGACTAGAAGTTCCCACCCAGCCCATGGCACCTCAGTGACCTTGAGCACGTCACCTGATCTCCTTGGACTGGTGCACCTGTAAGATGGGGCTTCTCCAACTCTACTGCACAGAGTTGTTTTAAGAAATAATGAGATAATGTATGAAGAGTCCCCAGCAAGAACAGGAACCGAATAAATAGTGCAGCATAACTAACTTATCATAATGATGTCAACAGTAGACAGATATGCTCATCCTTGTATTTCTCAGCCCTTTTCCCTTTTCGCACAGCCGATCAAACTCTGGGGACATGGTAATTTTACTCTTAGGTCTCAGTATCTGTAAAATATAGAAACACAGATAATACCTTACTTTCTACAGAGACACGAAGTTCTTAGCGATATTAATGTTTTCATCCGTGTCCCAGGCTTTGTGGATACCCCGCAGAATAAGGAGAGGCCTTGAGAATGAGGAAAGGACTTCCAGGCAAAGCAGCATTTTAGGTTCATGTGTATGTCCCTAACACTGTACCAAACCTATAGTAATGACAGCTATTAAACAGAAAAAAAAAAAAAGAAAAATATGAAAGGAGATACTGCTTTCAAAAGAAGATAAACATCTTCATAATGAGAAAGAGGATAGAAACACAAAGCAGAAGCCAGAGCTAGAGCCAGAAAGCAAGCAGAGACCCCAGGAGGCCACCTTCCCACAGGCTGCTTGCCCGCCCAGTGTCCTGGCTCCGGGGGTCTCAGCCACAAGCTGATGACCTGCTCCACGTGTCCGTTCCCTCGTCTTCAAAATGGGAACAATAAGAGGACTCACTCCAGGGGTTTCTGTGATGAAGACAAAGAAATGTGACAACTTAAAAGCTGACACAGACTAAGGGTTGGAAATGTTCATATCAGTTATTGTAGTTGTTTTTAGATGTAGAGTTTTCACCAATTAAGTAGGAGGGAATCAAAGTGAAAATAGATCATGAAAACTATTGAAGAAACAATGTTTCTAGGTTGGTTTCCCATAGCTCCTTGAAGACCAAGAAGGAGATGAAAAGAGAGGTCTGAACACAAGAGAATTATAGACTGAAGTTCCACTTTATCCCATTCAAAGGACGGATATTAGTTCTTTAAAAATGAAAAACAAGGGGCACGTGGGTGTCTCAGTCGGTTAAGCGTCTGCCTTCAGCTCAGTTCATGATCCCAGGGTCCTGGGATCGAGCCCCGCATCGGGCTCCCTCTCCCTCTGCCTGCCTGCCTGCCTACTTGTATCTCTCTCTCTCTGTCAAATAAATAAAATCTTTTAAGAAAATGAAAAACAAAATTAAATGTCTATAGTTCTAAATAAAGAATAGGACGAGCTATTTTTCTTTTCAAAATAAAATAAAACTTAGAGAATTGGTGATTTTATAGGAACATTTCGGAGTATTTTACTGTAGGTTCACAAAATGATTATACTGAGCAGTATGCATTTATATGACATGCAAAATAGTACTGCATCAGCTAAAATTTCCTTTTTTCCCATAAATGTGAGCATGCTGTGTCAATTCTGTAAAGACTGTATATTACCTTAAAATGATGGGTCTCCATAAAGTATTATAGCCCTTCACTCCCCCAACTCCAGCCCATTAAAAGCTAGAAGGACTACAAAATCCAATAAGAATAGTGACCTGGGCTCGTAAAGTACTGGTTCTCCCCGGTGCCCAAATAAGCAAACCAAAAGCTAGTGACTTTCTACCACATGCCCACGGGGCAGATGTCATATTTCTGATAAATCTGACTCAGAGGGTGAGTAAAATCTTCCCAGGGTGAAACACTCTAGAGCATAAGAAGGAATCAATTCTTATCCTTGGGGTTGAATACCAGCAGGGGACCAGCCTCCCCACAGGTGACAGGTTCTGTTCTGTTTCCTGATTTCTCAGGGAGTGCAAACCCTAGGGAAGTTTTCCTTTGTTTTCTCCTCCTTCTACTCTGCCAGGTTTCTTACCCTCCTCTCTTTGCTCTTTGCCTCTCTTCCCTGGTTTCTCAAAGCAAAGGGCCAAAGAAGTTGCTGCCAAAGGGTACTGTTTCCGTACCCCTGCATTTCCAAATAGGCTTCCTACTAACTTCTTTTTGGAACTGTATTTCCTGGAGAAAAAGGTCTCACTGCCTTTTTCTGGTTTGCAATAGAGAGATGATGCTCACTCAGACAGAATGGGTTCTCTCCAAGTTAGGGTTCTGGCTAGCCAGCTGGCCCTTCCCCTCAGTCTCCTACTGCAGGAAGCATGCGGGGAAACTAGAGCATGAGAGTGAGAGTTTTGTGAAGCTACCCTAATTTAAAAAAATTCGTATCCAAACATTGCTATAATACCCCACAATTCTTCTCAATATCATGGCTGAAAACACCTACACTAGACCAAGATGTTCCCCAGAAATTCTACAACAAATGAACAGGCCAAAGCACTGAAGTTTGGACATAATTATCAGTCATTCCCATTATTTCCAATCAGGACAATATGCTTACAAAAGTAGGTAGGCAAAGTGAGTCATTAATTAGAAAGATGCTAATTAAAAAATTACTAATAAGCAATTTATGAGAAAGATACGGAAAGAGCTAATATATCAGCTACATCTTCACACACACACACACACACACACACACACACACACACACGAGAGACAGAGTGTTAATGGAATTACTGGAAGATGTTTATGCATCTCTGCTTAATGTGAACAGTTCCTGTCCTCTCTCCTTTCTCAGGCTTGCTTCTCGAAGATACAATGTAATAAAAAGTCCAACACAATTTATATCAGCATTGCCCCTGGGGAATTCTCCTTGTTGTAGATGCAGGTTCCCTGGGGAAGTTTAGCCATGTTTGAATCATTCTTCAAGGACCTTGTTTAAAATAAAGTGCATTAAGAATGTACTTACAGAGATACCAAAATATCCACTGAATTCTCTCCACTGGCAGTTCCCATTTCTGAACAAGGGATACCAGTTAGCTGGAGAGTTCTCTAGAAGTTTAACGTCTAAGTACTTAACAAATATGTTACCACCTTTTTATTGTACCATGCTGGCCCCATTAAAAATTGCCATACTTATTCCAGCTGTAAACACTATATTTATTTAAAAGAAGAAAAGAAGGGAGAGAGGGAGGGAGGGCAGGTGCTCATTTTCAGCCTTTGCACACATTAGGGAGGGATAGGCTTTATGTGGGACCTGAGTCTCACTGCTGCGTGAAAGAAAGAATATATTCTCTGCCACTGAAAACTGACAAAGCTGTATGATGTGAGCTAAATGCCATGAATTTTCAGTTAACCATGCAGAAATTATTTATAAAGGATCACTTTTTATTTATATATACTTATACCTATTTATATGAGTATAAACTAATAAACTATATGCCATTCACTGAGAGCCAAGGAATTGGTTGATGATGAAACAAAACCAAATAAGGAATTTGTATATGTGAAATAACTGAGCTTAATTAAGTCCTCCTCCCTCCACCCCCATCTACAATGGGAAAATAATTGACAGGTGCAGGGAAGGAGCTTCTCAGTGCATTATCTGTGAGAAATCTGCAATGTTCAAGAACTGGGACTGAGAGAAGGTGGGAAGTTAATGCAGATAGAGGTAGAACTGCCTCAAATGTTTGAGAAGTATCATGGCTAAGTTCCATTAAGATTCCCTCATTTCCAGAGTCACCCCGTGCTGCGTCTCATCTCACTGGGTATTTTATCCAACATTTCTCCAGAGTGGACTTTCTCATGAACTGTAGCTTCACGCTCTGTATTTTTAGCTTTGTTGGCCAGAGGCTTTCTGTCACAACTATTCAACTCTGCCATTGTAGCATGAAAGCAACCATAGAAAATAAACATCTAAGTGAATGAGAATGGCCATGCTTAAATAAAACTTTATTTACAAAAACAGACACTGGGTTAGATTTGGTCTGTGGACCATAGTTTGCCAACCTCTGCTCAAAACCATTAATAGCTCTTCAGTGCTTACCAAATTAAATCCTATGTCACCTTTCCTTCCCCAGTCTACCTTTCCAACTACACTCTACCACCTCTCATAGTCTCCCTCTGAACTAACACAGTATTTCCATGTGTTATATTATTCCATTTCTATGCCTTTTACTCTGCCTAGAATGTCCTTTCTCCTTCTCTCTACTTATCAATATTCTCACAATTCCTCATAGTTCCTCTAGGCAGCTTCTGTAGATTTTACATGTGTGCCTGTTTGTGTGTGTGTGTGTGTGTGTGTGTGTATTCATAGCATCCAACAGAGAACCTTGAGCACAAATGTTGGGCTGAAAATATTAGAGAACATGAGAGGCAATGGCTTTGCTCAAATTATTAGAATTATAAAATGTTGGAATAATCCCCATAATTAGCTGATTCTATTACTATTACTATTATTATATTGTTATTTTACCAGATGGAAGAGAGAAGCTCATCATGCTGAAACCAAGATATGCTGTACATCTCTAGTGGACACCAAATGTCCTCTTGAGAGCCTACATAATTTTTCATTAATTAACAATGAGATTACCAGGAAGTGTCACATAATCAGCTGTATTCTAAAAGGCTCTTTAAAGGACAGAAAAGAAATCTGGTATTTTGGGTCACTTAAAACTAACTTAAAACTAAACTGAATAAAGGGCTTTTAAAATCCTGGACTAATTAAATTCACACCCTGAAAAACCCCAAATTAAGGAAATGTGTGTGGCAAAGATCCCAAAGTGTTCCACGAGATATGTACAAGAAGACTTAACAAATGTGCCTTTAAATCCTGCAATCCCATTACACATGAGTGGAAGAGAGGGAGTCCTCCCCCGAGGGTTTAAAAAGGGCCTCCAGCACATGATGGACATGAGAATCAGTACTTCTGGTCTTCGTGACTCACTCCCTCCCCCACTGGAACATCATGAATCACAGCTATTTTATCAGTGGGCTTTCACCTTCCTCACTCAACAGCAGACCCAGCATGGACATCCCACCACCAGCATGATAGATTCACAAAGAGATCAGTCAATAGAGGGAGAACAAGTTGGCAGAACCAAAGACTGACTAAAGATTGGTGCCATAAAAGAGAGAAGGGGAAAGATTTTTTTAAAGCAATAAACCAATTCATCCACCTGCTCTTGCAAAGCAGAGGATCAATTATTGCCAACAAAAGAAGGCACAATGGGGACTGGAAGAAGAAAGCCAGTGAATGAATGAGTTCATCCAGGGTGTGGATGGACTGAAATATACAGGCTGACCCAGGGAAGGAGAAAGATGACGCAAGGGAATAATGAAGAAAAGGAAGGTGGGTGGCCAAGCAGGTGCCCACAATACTGGACAAATAGAAGTAATCAGGGATAGGGGCAGAATTAGTTCCCTTCCAGAGAACTCTCTTGTGATGCTGAACTGGTTGAGACGCTGGAATTAGTATCGGAAGAGGCCACCTGCACCACTCATCCTTCTGATTGCCAAACGACAAAGAAAGCACAAGCAGGCAGCAACATTTTTCTTTGTCTTTATGCAGCTTCCTAAAGCCCAGCTGAATTCAAAAGCAGCTGTATGACTCCCTATAAGCAAACAGTGCACGTGTGAGTGCCTGTGTGCACGCACACACACGTACGTGGGAGACTAGGGCACTGTCGAGTTACGAAATGAAGTTGCATGTGTCAGAGCAGTCAGGAAAGACCAGAAATTACCACAGCTCCAGCCACAACCAATAAACAATTCTTAATGTTTAAGTCTTCTTAATGGGGGCAAAAAGATTGATTTAAGACCATCAAGTTCTATCAGCTTAGTCCATCTGCTGAATTATACAATTATGAAAAATTGTACCTGGTCAGTACCAGGTACAAAAATAAAAATGGAAAGTAGCTTTGACCACACTTCTGGCCCCTCTCAGAAACCGTCCATGAAGCCCCACTGCTTTCAGAATAGTGTCTAAACTCACATGCATGTCCGTCGGGACCTTCCACTGACTGACCTCAGTCTAGGTTTTCCGCCCTAAGCAGTTTGCACTCTGACCCAAACAAGCTCATTTTGACTCATGCTCTTCTCTTTGATTTTATTCCCCTTCTTACCCATTTCTATCAGCCAAACTCAAACTGTCCCCCAAGATTCTGCTCAAATTCCACTTTCAAGTCTTCTTACAAGTCCCCAGCTGAAAGTAATCTCTAGCTACCATTAGTACATTAAAGCTTTCCTGAAACCCAGTGGTTCTTACACTTTCTTTTTGTGCATCAGACTCCCCAGGGGACTTTTAGAAACATAAATTGCTGGACCCCCATCCACAGAGTTCTGATTCAGGAGGCCCATGGCAGGGTGAAAAAAATCTGCATTTCCAACAAGTCATCCACCAACATGGCTGGGCCAGATATCCCACTTTGAGAACCACCTCCAGAATAATGGTGGGCGTGTCTCACCTACCCCTGAAAAGCTCCTTGGGAACAGAAAAGAATTCTGTGTATTCCCATCACTCTTCAGTACAAGTTTATATTCCGTAGGTGTGCAAAAAATATTTGTCGAATTAAATGTATGTTTTCATGTTGCTTCATATATGTTTGTGTATATACATTCATATTCATTCAACAAATATTTATTTCAGACACATACATTTGAAATATGCATATATGGTACGAATATTTAAAGTACAAGCAGGTTTCTTAATCATCTCACATTTGGCAAGCTAAAGGGAAGTATGAATATGCTGTGATCCATTTTGCAAATGTGTTCTGCAGAAGAGCACCATTAAAATTCAGTATGAATCTCTGTTCGAAGAGTGTCCATCTGTGTTCATTTGTGGCAAATGGAATGACTCTCTCATTCTGCCTGAATATTCAGTTAACTCACGCTATATAGAGCCTCTGCTTCGTGACAAGGAAGCATGGGATATTCATTTCTCATTCCATGGATTTACAGTCAATGCCTTGACATTGTTCACATAGCAGACACTCAGAAATTCCTCCGCAGACCATCAGTACCCACCAGCGCAGCTTGAGTACAGACGCTAGAGTTGTCCTGCCAGGGTTCAAATCCTGCTCTGTCCATTTCTAGAGTATGACCTTGGACAAACTGCTTAACTGCTCTGTTTCAGTTACCTCATTACTGAAATAAATAGGAACAATAATCATATACCTGCTTCCTGCTTGTTATGAAGACACATACTGTTATGAAAGAGTAAAAGCAGTTGACTCTTGAACAACATGGGTTTGAACTGCATGGATCCATTCATACGTGGATTTTTTTCAACAAATATATTGGAAAATTGGGGGGAGATGGGCGACAATTTGAAAAACCACCGCAGATAAACTGCATAACCTAGAAATATAAAAAAAGAAGAAGAAATATGATAATAAGGAATCTATAGTACATATAACTTACAAGATACGTGTTAAGCGACTGTTTATGATATTGGCAAGGATTCCGGTCAATGGTAGGCTATTAGTAATTACATTTTGGGGGAGTCACAAGCTGTCTGTGGATTTTCAGCTTCAGGGGGTAGGTGAGGTCAGTGCCCCTAATCTCCGTGTTGTTCAAGGGTCAACTGTACTTGGAAATTGTTTACTTGGCACAACCCAGAAGTCAGCATTAGTGCTGTTATATTAATATTAATACAGACAGGACAACCTCCCAGAAAGCTCCCACGTTTCTGTATCTTCTAGGGTGAAAAACCTTACTTCACCCAGTTGCCATCAGGAGTCATCATCAACTAAGCCAGACAAAACTAATAAATGTAAATGTTAATATTTTAAACATCTATGGTACTGAAAAATTAACCTATACTACTCATTAATGTTAGTACCGTACTTTCAGCCATTTTAAGAACTAGAGGGAAGGGGACAGCATTTGATGAGGGAATACAGCGCTGCCTGAGTGGCTCAATTATTGTTTAATTGATATCCCCATTCAAATCCCATAGCCAGCACTAACAAACAACAGTCATTTTGCCCCAAAACTCCCTAACCCTGAGACTAAAATTATGGGTGCCTAAAGATCATTTTGGCGTTTCAGCCTGTGAGACTAGATACCACTTCATCGACATTTCCTGACCTGCTCTATGCTCATCTGTAGGGTTTCAACAGCGTTGGGCCTGCGTCCACGTGAACTGTGCCAAGTTTACGAGTATGTATTGCCTACGAAGCTCAGAAGAGCCTATGAAAATGCAGAGCTCAGTCTATGATTTCCACTGCATCACAGCTTGATGTGGGCAGAGCTACATGTCTCCTGTTTGAAGAACACCGCTCCATGAGAAACTGGCATTTGTTTCATGAAATGGCAGTTTAAAATTAACCCTAATGCAGAATGTGAACATAAAGCTAAAATTGTAGGAAATAATTTGTACTGAACTGGTTATTTGCAATTAATTATTGTCAATATAACTGACACATACCAGGCAATGATTTTTTTCATAATTCAGTGCCTCTGGACTGGTTGTAAAGGCCATACTTCTAATAAGAAGTGAATTTTTCAATAAAGTTTATTTATTTATTTTAGTAATCTTACACCCAATGTGGGGCTTGAACTCAAAACCCCGAAATCAAGTCACATCCTCTTCTGACTGAGCCAGCCAGGTGCCCCTAAGAAGTGAATTTTCCACTAAATTTCCACCAAACTTTGGTCCTCTTGTGTAATTTTATGTATTGTGGAGATTATCTTGTTCCTTGTTGATTTGATTCCTAGCCTGCCATAATCCAGTACCACAAATTGGGTGGCTTAAAACAACAGAAATTTATTCTTTCACAGTTCTGAAGCCACTAAGCCTGAAATCAAGAGGTCAGCAGACCCACCTTCTCTCTGAAGGCTCTAGGAGATACTCCAACCCTTGCCTCTTTCAGCTTCAGATGCCTGCATTCCTTGTGGTTTAATGTCCACATTCAATCTCTACCTCCATGTCTTCTCCTCTTCCTGTCCTATATGAGGACACATTTCACTGGATTTAGGGCCTACCTAGACAATTCAGGATGATCTCACTTCAAAGTTCTTAATTACACCTGCAAAAATCGTTATTCCAAATAAAGTCACATTCATGCATTCAAGGGAACATATCTTTTGGTAGGGGCACCAACCAACCCCCTACACATGGTGTATAGGTGTGTATGTGTGTGTGTGTGTTTCATCTCTCTACCATAGGTTCCTTGAGGTCAGGGATCTGTTTTCTGTATCAGTGATTCAGAGTACCAGCTCCTATCAGGTGCTCATCAAATATGCATTGACTGAAAGAATGAGCATATAATTTTAGAATGGCATCACAACTCCCACATTGTAACAGCAAAATACTGGGCTTATTCAGGAGTGCAGAGATAGCCATTCCACAAAACATCAAAAGGACTAGCCACAGAGTGTCACAAGCCAGGATGCACTGGAGAAGTAAAGCAATAGAGGAAAAAGGAAATAAGATCATGATCCTGGATTCAAATCACATGCTAAGCACAATGCTTCTCTGAAAGCAAACTGCTCTCAGCAGCTCAATAGACATTTACAGAAAGAGGGCTTGCAGAGGAAAGTGTGTTCTGGCATTCCTGATGAAGAGATGAACAATGAAACTTTGAAAGGATTTACAGAAAATCTTATTTATCCTTCCCCTTTGAACAAAATCTTCTGCTTGTCAGATTAAATATCATAAAAAATGAAATTGGTTATGCAAAAAATCAGATTTTAAAAATGAAAAAAATGAACAAGTCCTCCTGCATCTCTATACATGAGTCAGATAATGGAAACTAACATTTCCATCATACTTCACACTCCTTAAGGTGTTTTCATAAGCATGATTCCATCTGACATAACCAATAACCTTCTAAAATCAGATATCTTCCCTTACAAATGAAAAGATACGTGTTGAGAAATTGACTTGTTTAAAGTCACACAGGTGAAAACAGGCACTCACTTGAACATTGTTTTTTTTACTCCAAATCTGGTGTGCATGTGTGTGTGTGATTCCTCTCTCCACTAATTACAGGCTCCCACAGGGATCTGTCTTATATATCAGTGATTCTACTAGGTATTTTCTTAGGCCTGGTTGTATAGGTACATTATAAAATATTTTAAAGATTTAACTGTCTTCACAAAAGTATGCCTGAAAATAACCTTGAAAAAACTTTGTGGGTTCCAATAAACAGCAATATGAAGAAAATCAGATGTGGGTTGGGGAGGAAGAGAGAAAAAGTAATGCATTGCTTATAACTTTTCCATGCCTTCAAAGAAAAGAAAAAAGTCACTGTTCTGGGAAATAGGAAAAACAGTGTTCTAAAAATTTACTTTGAATTGTACTGCATCAAAACACTACCTAGCATTTGTTAACAAACTGTCTTACGTTGTTCCCAGGTCGCTACCAACTATAAGTTTCTAAAGGGCAGGAATTATTTATTTTAGGAAACAGTTAATGTCCACATTTCACTCATTCACCCTCAAAATTAATGCCAGACACTCAGAATTCAATAAATCACTATCAACTTAGAAACAGGACAGATTCTCTTGATTGTTAAAGATCCCCAGAAAATCTCCTCTTGGGGACACGGGTTCCCCTGCATCTGCCATTTTGTGGTGAGCCACGATCCCTTCCTTCCCTAAACTAATCAAAGCCCAAAGTCCTTACACTGAAAACTGAATGATGACTATAATGTAAGCAGTTGGAATCTAGGTATAAATGGTGTTTCTGAAATGCCAGTGCCTACCTGGCTTCAAAGTATCTTTTTTATTATTATTATTATGTTATGTTAATCACCATACATTACAACATTAGTTTTTGATGTAGTGACCCATGATTCATTGTTTGCATATAACACCCAGTGCTCTATTCAGTACATGCCCTCCTTAATACCCATCACCAGGCTAACCCATCCCCCCACCCCCCTCCCCTCTAGAACCCTCAGTTTGTTTCTCAGAGTCCATAGTCTCTCATGGTTCGTCTCCCCCTCCGATGTCCCCCCCTTCATTTTTCCCTTCCTGCTATCTTCTTCTTTTTTTTTTCTTTCTTAACATATAATGTATTATTTGTTTCAGAGGTACAGGTCTGTGATTCAACAGTCTTACACAATTCACAGC
>NW_027845128.1:0-2131 GCF_054177405.1 Leptonychotes weddellii
GAGCCAAAGGCAGACACCTAATGACTGAACCACCCAGGCGCCCCTTCTTTCTAAAATATTTCAGTTCCAAATTCTTCAGTTGATGATACCTAGATAGCACTGGCAACAGACACCTCTGGTATTCACACTCCTGTAGCCCTTTATAAATCATACTTCTCATAAATTACTGCACAAGGAGATTAATGGAGATAGCCATTATCCTTGTCATTATGCCTGGAAATCGTTGGGATGGAATGGGAGTGTCTTCCCATTTCTCTTTGAATGCTTTGTAATAATTATGACTTCCCCAAACCTGAGGAATAATGTCAATAAACCTTGCTTTCCATTCACAGGTGAGAAAACAAGACCAAATGACTTAATATGACTGGATGCTGTGGACCAGTGTTAGAAATGAGACACCATCTAAAGCTGAAACTTTTTGGTATGTATTTGCCTTACTTTGAATGTCGGGTATGGGGAAGAATGTTAAACATAAATGTTCTAATTTGGATCTTCTGGAAACTCCAGTGAGTGATCCAAAGGTGCATAATTTGTAGTATAAAATGGAAACTGAGGTGACTGGGTAATATCCTTGAGCATTGATGTGTGCAAGAATGTCAATTATTAGAAAAACCAATGCTGGGAACACTGGGGATTCAAGGAGGTCCCCTGAAGGCACATTCTTTGATCCCTTTTGCTGCTATTTGAGTGACTTCCTGCTGTGGCTGTCACCCTGTCCATTAAGGATTTATTCTTCAAAGACAATGCTTCTGGGAACATTGCCCTGCCCCTGAGTGACTCCTCTCTGATGTGTCCTGGGCCAGATGGTCGGAGTGCTGCTGTACTACAGTGTGTGGAAATATCAGGCTATAACTACCCTCATGAGTAATGACGTGCCTGGACTTACTGCTCACCTCAGTTCTGGTTGCCACAGAGATAGCTCTTCACCGTCCTCTCCATCCCAGCTTCCTGTTTCACCCTGCCTGTCACCCCTCCAGCAACCTTCCTCTCCTCTCAAGCTGGAAGTCTCTCTCATGCTCTCACTCTCTCCCAGCTATCACAGACAAACAAGCATCTTCCTAGATGTATCTCAACTTCATAAGGAGGTGTCCATGGAAGACAGTTTTTCCCCCACCCCAAGAGTGGTCATTCTCAACTTGGCAGTCTCTCTGGGTTATGCCCCCCAAAATTCCAAGACCTAGACTTTTCCTTTTGAGGCATAGACCCCAGGGGAGAAAGTCTAAGTAATACATCTCCAACCTGTTCTTTCTTTCAGCTGTCCTACTTTTCTTATCAGAGAGCTTTGTAAATTTGTGCCTACAATTTCTCCAAATCTTCATATTTTTTTTACCCACCACATAAGTTGACACAGAGTTCATATTTCCATATGATATTCAATACAAATGTGTATATATAAAACATAATTCTATTTAAATTAAAATAGACATATATATATTTATAAAACTGAGAGACATTTACTTTTTACATTTTTAGTCATTTGAATATAAAAGTAAGATGTATATGTTAGAACAACTCAAAAAACATAAAAGGGTCTAAAGTCAAATTACTCTTCTCCCCAGTTTCACAGTAAGAGGTACCAAAGGCACAGTGCACACAAATAGATTTGTGCACATGTGTAATGTTTTATTCAAAATGTGATCATGGGGCTCAGTCGGTAAAGCGTCTGCCTTTGGCTCAGATCATGATCCCAGGGTCCTAGGATGGAGCCCTGTGTGGGGCTCCCCGCTCGGCAGGGTGTCGGCTTCTCCCTCTCCATCTGCCCCCGCCCCCCCCGCAGGCTCGTGCTCTTTCACTCACTCTCTCTTCAAATAAATAAAATCTTTAAACAAAACACAATGTGATCATACACCACATACTATTAGTCTTTAGCTCTTTTTTACTTGATATATTATGACTGTTCTTCTTTATTAATATATAAATCTTTCAAATTTTTCTATTGTTTTTAGTTGACTCATTTTTGAGAGTAAGTAAGATATGTAAAGAATATCTACAGAAACAAACTGAGTGTTGTTGGAGTGGGGGGTGGGGTGGGAGGGATGGGGTGACTGGGTGATAGACACTGGGGAGGGTACGGTGCTCTGTTAAGCGCTGTGAATTGTGCAGGACTGTTGAGTCTCAGATCTGTACCTCT
>NW_027845129.1:0-263 GCF_054177405.1 Leptonychotes weddellii
TCATTCATTCATTCATTCATTCAGTAGGTGGCTCTCCCCTGGTGCTGGGCTAGCCTCCAGAGAGAGACCCATGGGGGAAAGAAATGTGGTCCTGGCCATCGTGAGGGAGGCGGGTTCTTGGCCCATTTTACAGATGAGGAAGCTGAGGCTTAGGGTGTCCCAGGGGGCTGTGGAGTCGCTCCTCCCCTCCTCACTGGGTGAGGACAGATGGGACGACGGGGGTCTTTCCTCGTGAGAAGGAACACTGCTGCTGTAGAGCTTCT
>NW_027845130.1:0-263 GCF_054177405.1 Leptonychotes weddellii
GGACTCTGAAACACAAACTGAGGGTTCTAGAGGGGAGGGGGGTGGGAGGATGGGTTAGCATGGGGATGGGTATTAAAGAGGGCACGTTCTGCATGGAGCACTGGGTGTTATATGCAAACAATGAATCATGGAACACTACATCAAAAACTAATGATGTAATGTGTGGTGATTAACATAACATAATTAAAAAAAAAAAAGAATGACCATTTCAGTTTGGCATATAGATAAATGTTATCCTATTCCAAAGTTGGGGTAGGAGCTCT
>NW_027845131.1:0-263 GCF_054177405.1 Leptonychotes weddellii
GATAGTGAATATTTTCAGCTTTGGGGGTCATATGGTTTCTCTGTAACTACTCAACTCTGCCACATAAAAGCTTCCATGCATAAGATAAAACAAATGAAGGTAACCGTGTTCCAATAAAAATTTGTTTATGGATACTGGAATTTTAATTTCATGTATCTTTCACATGTCAAGAAATAGTCTTCTTTTGATTTTTTTTTTTTAAGATTTTATTTATTTATTTGAGAGAGAGAGAATGAGAGAGAGCAAGCACATGAGAGGGGGGA
>NW_027845132.1:0-263 GCF_054177405.1 Leptonychotes weddellii
GGGAATCTCCTTCCTGCCCCCGCCTCCACCCACCTTCCACCATCCATGCAGCCATGGAGACTCTGACTCAGAACTTGCATGACTCCCGCAGGACCCAGGTTGAGAGGACACCCTAGTGACTTCACCCTCTGAGCCAGGCCAGGCCAGGCCCTCCCAGCACCTTCGAATTAATCCTCCAACTACCGTGAAGTGAGGTCATCCCCACCTGCTGAGTGGGAGCCCCCGCCCCCCCAGCATGTGTTGAATGAACGAACGAACAGGGG
>NW_027845133.1:0-263 GCF_054177405.1 Leptonychotes weddellii
GCCATCTGGCAGGAGCGACCCTGCTGGTGTCCCCCGACTTGAATGATCTGATTTTTAGTGGGAGCATCTGATTCGTAACCATTCAATCTCAGCTCACGTGTTCCACCCCATTTGACAAGGATGTCTATTTTCAATTGGAGCCATTTGAATGAATTTCTTTGCATCCAAACTAGGATATCTACGGGTTCAGTCTATGATAATCCAAGTAGTTTATTTCACATTCATTCAAGGTCAATAGGGAGAAGTGGAGTATTCATTTCTCA
>NW_027845134.1:0-263 GCF_054177405.1 Leptonychotes weddellii
GTAAATAGTCAATCCCTATTTTCTGTTTTTTTTTTTTCAACTTTTCTTTTTACCGTATTTATAAAACATGGAATTTTAAAAATTCATGTGGTTACTACCAAGGAGAGCTAGCTGATCTGATGTGGACTCTACTTGCATTTGAAAATACCGTCTTGCTGCCTATTTATCTGGAAGAGAGGAGCATAGATTTTTAGTGGGTTTTATAAGCCCAACTGATCTTAGCATTTCATCTACAAAGATCATCAATCTTGTTCAGTGCAAGA
>NW_027845135.1:0-263 GCF_054177405.1 Leptonychotes weddellii
TAGTAATTAATTTAAAAAAAGATGTAAAGAAGGAAAGATGGCTGGAGAAAAGAGGTGGTTGACAGAAAAGGTCAAAGCCACATGTTAAATGAAATATTTTCTTGGAGAAATTTTGGCATACAAGAGAAAACACTTGTTTGATCATATTATCCCATGAAAGTCTCCAAAGAGCAACAGATAAAGGGATACAGGGCATTTGTACTTTCTTGCCAGATATTTTTTCTTTGTTGTCTCTTCTGTCTCCTTAAGTGAAGGAATTTTTG
>NW_027845136.1:0-263 GCF_054177405.1 Leptonychotes weddellii
GAATATTTTATCTGGCAAGGCTGTCATTTAGAATGGATGGAGAGATGCAGCGCTTCCAAGACCATCAGAAACTGAAAGCATATGTGACCACTAACCCGGCCCTGCAAGAAATATTAAGGGGGGTTCTATAAAAGGAGAAAGACCCCAAAAATGATATAGAAAAGAAATTTACAGGGACAGTCTATAAAAACAAGGTCTTCACAGGCAACATGATGACAATTAATTCATATCTTTCAGTAATCACTCTCAATGTGAATGGCCTA
>NW_027845137.1:0-263 GCF_054177405.1 Leptonychotes weddellii
ATGCCTTCAGGGGCCATGCAAAAATATGGGGGCGCCTTAGATATCTTTTTTTTTTTTAAAGGTCTTTTTTTTTTTTTTAAAGATTTTATTTATTTATTTGACAGAGAGAGACACAGCAAGAGAGGGAACACAAGCAGAGGGAGTGGGGGAGGGAGAAGCAGGCTTCCCGCGGAGCAGGGAGCCCGATGCGGGGCTCGATCCCAGGACCCTGGGATCATGACCTGAGCCGAAGGCAGACGCTTAACGACCGAGCCACCCAGGCG
>NW_027845138.1:0-263 GCF_054177405.1 Leptonychotes weddellii
GTACCATGCTGTCTTGATGATGACAGCTTTGTAATAGAGCTGGAAGTCCGGAATTGTGATGCCACCGGCTTTGCTTTTCCAAAAAGAAGTATTTTATTTTGGTTTTGTTCTCTCCTCTTCTCATTATTTAGAATAATTATAAGTCACATAAATAATGATTCATTGGCTACCGGGCCCAGTGGAGAGTTGAAAGGACAAAACAAAGGGAATGTGTTAACATGACTCTTGGAAAGAGCACAGTTGAAATGCATGGTTTAGCATCT
>NW_027845139.1:0-2131 GCF_054177405.1 Leptonychotes weddellii
TGGATCAAAGTTCAATGTACAAGTGTGCAATAATTGTCTGCAAGCTTCACTATAATATGATCTGGCTTAGTTATTTAATTTGGGATATGCTAAGTCAAAATCTTTAACCGTTTGTTTATTAGTCACAGTTTAAGTAGAGAAGTAGAACTAGAAGAAGATATTTTATGACATTTATTATAAGAAACTGACTAGTTAGGCAAGTCCAATATTCTTAGGGCAGGCTGTGAGGGAGGGCAGGCTGGAACTTCAGGGCAGAAGCTGAAGCTGCTGTCCACAGGGAGAATTTCTTCCTCCAGATGACCCTGGATTCTGTTCTTAAGGTCTTTCATGTGATTGAAGCAGACTCACCAGATTTACTTAGGATAATGTCCTTTACTTAAAGTCAACTGATTACTGACTTTAACCAAATTTAAGATACATCTTCAAAGAATACCTCAATTAGTGTTTGAATACTGGGAACTGCAGCCTAGCCAGGTTGACACAAGGACAGGATCATCACATTTAGATTCCAAGAAAAAAATAGACATCATCAATGAATCCTTTTTATTTCTTCATATTTAAATCAATTTATGACTAATTTATAAAAGTAAGAATAAAGGTATAGTAAAGAACAACATAATTAGAAATTACAATAGGGGCACCTGTGTGGTTCAGTCGTTAAGGGTTTGCCTTCAGCTCAGGTCATGATTCCAGGGTCCTGGGATCGAGCCCCACATCAGGGTCCCTGTTCAGCAGGGAAACCTGCTTCTCCCTCTCTCACTCCCCCTGCTTGTGTTCCTTCTCTCGCTGTGTCTCTCTCTGTCAAATAAGTAAATAAAATATTTTAAAAAAATAGAAATTACAATAAAAAATTAAACAGCACACCTAATTATTTTACCATATTTTTTCCTGACTTGAAAACATATATACCCTAATTGAGCCACATCCTCTGAATGCAACAAATTTCTTATCTAGTGTGTGTATGAACTTGGAACATATTCATCCTGTAAATACTGACTCTGGGATTTAAATATATCTCTAATAAGTTCTAGCTTACTGTTAACTCTTTTTCTTTTCCAAGCTTTATCGAGATATAATTAACATATAACACTTAATAAATTTAAGGTGTACAGTGTGATGATTTGATAACCATGTATGTTGTGAAATGATTACCATGATAATGTTGGATAACACATAATTACCATTTTGGGGGGGTTATCAGAATTTTAAATATGGCAATGTATATCATATAAAATTACTGATAAATGAAACAAGCATTTTATATACCATTTTGTCAAAACATGAATTCAAAATATACTTCCTTTCCTTGAGTCCTAGATTTTCTCCAGTTTGAACAAATATCGGCTTTATTAACTCTGTACCTAAATTAAATAACTGATTAACGATACATCATGTATCTATTTGCATGAATGTGCAAAAGTACAAATGTTATTTTGAAAAGCAGCAAAAAAGTTAATGAGGATATTTAATTAAGTCAAAGAGTCCGTTTATTGGATAATTCAATCTCATTAATTAGATGACTCATTATAATGTAGAGTCCATTTTTTGAGTCAGTGGCTAAAGAAAAAAAGGTCATGTTTATAACATCATTCTACTAAGAAACTTGAAGATTATTTCATTGTTGTTCATCAAGTTAATATGACAAGAGAAATGAGATAAAAATGAATGACAGTTATTTCTTGGGTTGGAAGCAGAGAGATTTAACAAAAGAGGAAAGCATTCTTACCCACTTGCTTAAAAATTAAGACCAAATTTTTCATAATATTTTTTGGCTTACTGCAGGCCAGTGCTCAAGATCTAATTATGAATAAATCATCTCTGTTTTATAGAAGACTACAATTTTCTAAAAACTATAACTGGAAGTTGGATAAATAAACATAAAAATTATAACAAAACACAATAAAGACATATCTTTTTTTTTAAGATTTTATTTATTTGCAAGAGAGAGAATGAGAGACAGAGAGCATGAGAGGGAGGAGGGTCAGAGGGACAAGCAGACTCCCTGCTGAGCAGGGAGCTCGATGTGGGACTCAATCCCACGACTCCAGGATCATGACCTGAGCTGAAGGCAGTCACTTAACCAACTGAGCCACCCAGGCGCCCAATAAAGAGATATCTTTATGAAATATTT
>NW_027845140.1:0-263 GCF_054177405.1 Leptonychotes weddellii
ACTCCCTGCCGAGCAGGGAGCCTGATGTGGGACTCGATCCCGGGACTCCAGGATCATGACCTGAGCCGAAGGCAGTCGCGTAACCAACTGAGCCACCCAGGCGCCCCTATTTTATAGTTTTCTGAGTACAGATCCTTTGCCTCTTTGGTTAGATTTATTCCTAGGTATCTTATGGTTTGGGGTGCAATTGTAAATGGGATTGACTCCTTAATTTCTCTTCCTTCTGTCTTGTTGTTGGTGTATAGGAATGCCACTGATTTCTG
>NW_027845141.1:0-263 GCF_054177405.1 Leptonychotes weddellii
TCACAAAACATGCCTTTGCCAATGTCATGTCCTCCACGTGGAATGTTCTTCAATACCTGTACCCTTGATTTCTGGTTTCCCTGGCAGAGAAATGTCCACAATTTACTGCTCAAGATTCTCGTCCACTTTGAAACCTTCCTTGAGTTTATGATGGCACCTTCTGCCATGTTGGAATTCTTCATGCATACCACCATTTCTGCTCACTCTCTTTATTCCAGCCATCCTGGATTTTCAGATGCCAACCTCAGGGATTTGCACCTGCT
>NW_027845142.1:0-263 GCF_054177405.1 Leptonychotes weddellii
AGATGGAACTTTGGCTCATGATAATAGCAAACTCTAGAACATATTTGAGAGCGTTGGTGTTTTCTTTCTTTTTTTTTTTTTAAAGATTTTATTTATTTATTTGACAGAGAGAGACACAGCGAGAGAGGGAACACAAGCAGGGGGAGTGGGAGAGGGAGAAGCAGGCTCCCCGCAGAGCAGGGAGCCCGATGCGGGACTCGATCCCAGGACCCTGGGATCATGACCTGAGCTGAAGGCAGTCGCTTAACCAACTGAGCCACCCA
>NW_027845143.1:0-263 GCF_054177405.1 Leptonychotes weddellii
TGAAGGTGGGGATAATGGCATACTTCTCTTCAGTGACTCTTGGAGCTGAATACTTGGTGGAGGAGGGCAGAAGCCTAAAGTCTTTTGACCTTGTTTCCCCTGGCATTGAACCACCCCCTCTTGAGTCAAGCAAGTGTTATTGGGACCCCAGTATTCTGTGTGTTATGTTCAAGGTAGAGACATTGTTCTAAGAGTGAGGATTAATTAGAAGGAAGCCCCTACCTCTTAGTTGTACGTGTCAGGAACATAGCCTCAGCAACAGG
>NW_027845144.1:0-263 GCF_054177405.1 Leptonychotes weddellii
GCGCCTGGGTGGCTCAGTTGGTTAAGCGACTGCCTTCGGCTCAGGTCATGATCCTGGAGTCCCTGGATCGAGTCCCGCATCGGGCTCCCTGCTCGGCAGGGAGTCTGCTTCTCCCTCTGACCCTCCTCCCTCTCATGCTCTCTGTATCTCATTCTCTCTGTCTCAAATAAATAAATAAAATCTTTAAAAAAAATAAAAATAAAAAAAATAAAATAAAATACTGTAATAGTCAATGCTTAACACATCACTACACGATTTTCCCG
>NW_027845145.1:0-263 GCF_054177405.1 Leptonychotes weddellii
AGTAACATGTGCTTAATAAACATTTGCTAATCACTGACTGAACAAAAAAACATGGCAGCCAATGTTTCTTAGGTAACAGCATTTACCTCTGACCTTGTACAAGGTTGAAGTTAAAATATTGCTTTAATTGGAGAGATTTTATGCAGCTAGACCTACTGATCACTGTCTTACCCTATACTAAGACACTATAGCTAGATATTCAAGTACCTCTATCAGTCTTTCTTAACAGGAAATCTTTGGAAGCTTCTGTTTCCTGGTCCCTA
>NW_027845146.1:0-263 GCF_054177405.1 Leptonychotes weddellii
GGTGTTAGTTAATGCTATGGTGGTAATCATTTTGCAATATATAAGTGTATCAAATCAACATGTTTACCCCTTACACTTACATAGTGTTATATGTCAATTATATCTCAGTAAATCGGCGGGGGGGGAGAAGAAAACTGCCATTTTCTGAATTTATTATGTGAGATGGAATAAAGGGTACAACTAAAGAAACAAAGACACTAACAGTTTAGAATCTATTTCTGTTGCCTGCTTTCTTCTTCTCATCTGTTCCGACCGCAGACACC
>NW_027845147.1:0-263 GCF_054177405.1 Leptonychotes weddellii
GGCCAAGTTTGTGGTAGATGATGGGGATTTAAATTTATATAAAACATGGACAATCATGCAGGCCAGTGGGGGACACATATGCCAAAAATAGTGAGAGACCAATGAGATACATGCAGAAAGAAGGGCATGCAAGGTGGAGTGGTGGAACCAAGTAGGAAAGGAGTGTTGGGAGGTAGACAGCCAGGGACGGCTGCACAGAAGATACAATGAGTGGGGCTTTGAAGGATGGAGTCAGTAACAGTGTAGGAGAGGAACAGCATGTT
>NW_027845148.1:0-263 GCF_054177405.1 Leptonychotes weddellii
ATCAGTTTAATGCTATTTATAATAGGAGCCTGAATAGGAGTCCTGTGTTTGCACTTACAGAAATTTGGGCAAGTCACTTCATATCGGACTCTCAATTCCATGACTTGTAGAGCAAAACAGAAATAAATCTACCTAATTTCCCGAGAAAGGCAAGGTGTTAAAATGTCAATGATTTTGAAATGGGATGAAAAATTCTCCACTGGGCGCCTGGGTGGCTCAGTTGGTTAAGCGACTGCCTTCGGCTCAGGTCATGATCCTGGAGT
>NW_027845149.1:0-263 GCF_054177405.1 Leptonychotes weddellii
GTATATTTTACCACAATAAAAAAAATATAGAGAAAATTCATGTTAATGTTGAAACACTGAAAGCTTTTTTTTTTTAAAGATTTTATTTATTTATTTGAGAGTGAGAATGAGATAGAGAGAGCACGAGAGGGAAGAGGGTCAGAGGGAGAAGCAGACCCCCCCGCTGAGCAGGGAGCCCGATGCGGGACTCGATCCCGGGACTCCAGGATCATGACCTGAGCCGAAGGCAGTCGCTTAACCAACTGAGCCACCCAGGCGCCCAC
>NW_027845150.1:0-2131 GCF_054177405.1 Leptonychotes weddellii
TCTAGTTTGTGGCTGGGAGGTTTGTAAGAGGGCTTTCTCACGGCCGAGAGACGCGGTCCGCGCTGGGGCGGGAGAAACTCGGACGCCCGGGCCGCAGGCAGCGCGCCCTTGCCGGCCGGCGATGCAGATCCGTCCCGCTGACGTTCGCGCCGGTTGTCGGGCGCCATCGGGTGGCCGCTCTTATACTTTTTTCCCTCCGGAGCTCCGGCGAAATCGACAAGGGATGGGACTTGGCCGCGACACCCGAGGCAGAGTTCCAGGAGGCCGGCGGTGCTGGCGGGATCGTCCCGCTCTCGCCGGCGCGTCGCCGCCCGTCCATTCGCTGGCGACTGGATACGCAGCGCTCTAGGGTGGGGGTCGTAGCCGCAGTGAAAGGAGAGTTCGTGGGGCCGCGGGGGAGGCTCGACCAGCACCCGCTTGGTGCTTCTCCGCCCGCGGGAGCTGAACGAGGCGCAGCGGGGCAACGGGAGAGGGTACCCCGCGCCGAGGTGCCGGCCGCCCCGGAGGTGTAGACCGGCCCGAGACGTGCGGGGAGGCCTGCGTGAGGTGCCGAAGTTGTGGCTGCGGCTCCTCGTGGGGTCCGGTGGTTGGAGGCGCCTCCGCGGAAGGCTTTCCAAGTCCCAGTGGGTAGACGTGGATAAACCGGCCCCAGCCCGTATGGGTGGGCGGGGGGGGGCCGACCTCGGCGGTGCACGTTCCCGTGTGTGGGTTCCCAGGTCACTGACGCTCGGCTCTTCGAGGCTTTGCTTCAGAAGTGAACACCGGCACGGAGCGTGTGCGGTGGCCGAGAGGAAGTGACCAGAGCCTGCCCACTGTTCCGCGTGGGAGGCGGTGGTGCCTCCACGGTTTTTTCCGAGCCCCAGTGTGGAGTTGAGGGCCGACAGAAGACCTGCGAGGGAAGGGGGTGTGGGCACCTGGGCCTTCCTGGCCGCAGGATATCCGTGGAATTTAAGCTCCAGTCCGGAGACACTAGTGGGTGGGCTCTTACCTGCATGGGCAAGTGGGGCAAGGGTAGCCAGCTTCCACAAGCGTTTTGTAATCTGCGGAGTGTTGTGTCCTTACGGTCCTGGGTCAACCAGATGGCGGCAGAAAGCTCCAGGCCTGAGATGGGGGTCACGCTGGGGACGGACAGCCGAGCTACACCCCCAAGAGACGCGCATAAATCTGTGAGTCGGCTCCGTCTCCCAGCACAGTAATTTTTTCACGTGGAATTGACGCTCTTTGCCGCCGTGGACTCTCCGGGACAGGAACCTTGGCGCAACTAGTGAAAACGTCTCAACGCGCGTGTGGGAGCTCTGAGCTTGAGGCCAGATTTTGTCTTGTTTCAGCTGCTTCTCTGAGTTTTCTGTCCGCTGGGAACACCCGAAAAGTGGTGGGAGGAAGTTTGGGGCATGATGTCATTTTGCTGAAGGTACCTGATTGCAGTCGCAAACACGCTCTGCCACCCACCCACCTGGTTCAGTGCAATGGAAGAGTAATGTGTCCTGACTACCGGTCATCTTCGGCCAACAGAGGGCTGGGGGTCGAAGCAGGCCCAGCGTTGTTGTCCCTCTTGTGGGTTCCCTTTAGAGCTTCTTGAGCCCGTCGCTGTGGTGAGCGCGTTCTCCGCCCTGAAGCCAGACGAGGGTCCGCGGTAGCCGAATATTCGCGGCGTGGGGCACCACTCCTCCCGCGCCGCAACGGGCCGCGCCTTTCCCCTGCCGGGTGGGCGCGTGCTGCGCGGGCAGGGATGCGGAGCCTGGCCGCCTTGCTCTTTCACACGGCTCCACTCGGGCCGGGGCCTCTGGTACAGGAGATGCTTTCAACTTAGTTTCTTGGTTGTCTTGCAAGCAACTCTGCGGTGGAGAAGCCATCCTGCCGCCCTGTGCGCTCCCCGGGTCCGCTGTGGGGCCCCCGGAGCACTCGAGGTCCACCACCAGGTGCCCGTTTGCAGTAGCCTCTGAGCCGGTCCTCCCCGAGGGCGTTTGAGGAGCGGGAGTCGAGTGGGCGAGAGGCGATGCGCTGTTCCAGGGTTGGGGTGGGCCCCTCGCCTGGCCGCGTGCCGGAGGACGAAGCTGCGCGCCAGACGATGGCGGTGGTTCCATGGGCTTGTTTTGCAGTTACACCGCTCATGTGAATTACGAGTATCCGT
>NW_027845151.1:0-263 GCF_054177405.1 Leptonychotes weddellii
GCGCCTGGGTGGCTCAGTTGGTTAAGCGACTGCCTTCGGCTCAGGTCATGATCCTGGAGTCCCGGGATCGAGTCCCGCATCGGGCTCCCTGCTCGGCGGGGAGTCTGCTTCTCCCTCTGACCCTCCTCCCTCTCATGCTCTCTGTATCTCATTCTCTCTGTCTCAAATAAATAAATAAAATCTTTAAAAAAAAAAAAATGAGCCACCTTGATGAACCTCCGACCAATTGCAGATTTATGAGCTAAATAAAAAAAAAATTGCTA
>NW_027845152.1:0-263 GCF_054177405.1 Leptonychotes weddellii
TCAAAAAGTTCCCATGCAGAGTTACCTCCAGCTATAGCAATATGTGATTGGCATTGAACTTTTTGGTAATACCTGGTCAGAGCTCCAAGCCAAAGAGTCCCCAGAAGAGAGCACTCTACTCACCTTCCTCACTGGGAACTAATACCTGGGATAGTACAATACACATCTTTGAATTACTGAACTTCTTTGTCTTACTACAATAAAGTTTTCTTTGAGAAGACTTTCAAATGAGGATGACTCCCAGAATGTGGCCAATACAACCT
>NW_027845153.1:0-263 GCF_054177405.1 Leptonychotes weddellii
TTATTAAATATAATTAAGATTTAGAATATGGCAATGACTACTGAATTTTTAAACCTGAAGTGTGTTCTGCCCAATGGACTTAGTTCTTATTGAGGACAGTCATAAATAACTTTAAAATATTCCAATGTGATAAAAAGGAGCTGTAGATTAGGTCATTGAGGAATTATAGTTCCCTTGCTTAATGATTGTAGAAAATTGCCTGGCAATTGAACAAAGAGAAAAAGGGCGATGTGGTGAATGCCGGCTAATTAAACCAATAATTG
>NW_027845154.1:0-263 GCF_054177405.1 Leptonychotes weddellii
GGGTGGCTCAGTTGGTTAAGCAACTGCCTTCGGCTCAGGTCATGATCCTGGAGTCCCAGGATCAAGTCCCGCATCGGGCTCCCTGCTCAGCAGGGAGTCTGCTTCTCCCTCTCCCGCTCCCCCCTCTTGTGCTCTGCCTCTAAAATAAATAAAATCTTTAAAAAATAAAAATAAAAATAAATAATAAAAAGATTCTATTTCTAAGTAATATCTACACCCAACGTGGGGCTTGAACTCACAACCCCGAGATCAAGAGTCACATG
>NW_027845155.1:0-263 GCF_054177405.1 Leptonychotes weddellii
TTCTTTATCCATTCATCTGTCGAGGGATATCTTGGCTCTTTCCACAGTTTGGCTATTGTAGACGTTGCTACTATAAACATCGGGGTGCACATACCCCTTTGGATCCCTACATTTGTATCTTTGGGGTAAATACCCAGTAGTGCAATTGCTGGATCATATGGTAGCTCTATTTTCAACTTTTTGAAGAACCTCCATACTGTTAGAAAAAAATAAATTTAAAATTTGTATGGAATCATAAAAGACCTTGAATAGCCAAAGCAATC
>NW_027845156.1:0-263 GCF_054177405.1 Leptonychotes weddellii
GGCGAGGAGGTGGGCAGAGGGCCAAGTCCCAGGCCGACAGATCTTCACACTCCGCGACCTAGAGGAGGGACGCTCTGAGGAGCCAGAGCACAGACACAAAGGGCAGGACACCTACGTAGGAAGGCTTGTGAAGAAAAATCAGTCACACCGAAAAGATGGGGACCAAAGGGACCCTAAGGGATCTAAGGGAGTTCATTTCTAAAAAAAGAAAGAGGGGCGCCTGGGTGGTTCAGTTGGTTAGGCGTATGCCTCAGTTGGTTAGG
>NW_027845157.1:0-263 GCF_054177405.1 Leptonychotes weddellii
CTTGCAAGGACCACCCCCTCCCTAAGCTTTCTAGCTCTGTACTGCACCCACTTGGCAAAAACCAACCCTGGTAAACTCAATCACCTCCCCTTCTCCTCCATGCTTGTACCCGTGCAAGTGAGTGATGGCGGAGAAAAATTATACATGCTGTGCAGAATGTGTCACCTAAATTCTTATTTATTTATTTATTTATTTATTTATTTATTCTGTTAATCCCCATACATTACATCATTAGTTTTAGATGAAGTGTTCCATGATTCATT
>NW_027845158.1:0-263 GCF_054177405.1 Leptonychotes weddellii
TGCTATTGAATCCCTTTAGTAGATTTTCAGTTCAGTTTTTGTATTTTTCAGCTCCAGGATTTCTGTTGGTCCCTTTTAATAATTTCTCTTTGTTGATATCCTCATTTTATTCATGTCATTTTACTGATTTTCTTTAGTTCTTCATCCAGTTTTTTCCCTTTAGCTTTGTAAACATAGTGAAAATAGTTTTTTTTTTTTTTATTCTTATGTTAATCCCCATACATTACATCATTAGTTCTAGATGAAGTGTTCCATGATTCATT
>NW_027845159.1:0-263 GCF_054177405.1 Leptonychotes weddellii
TAGGTCTATCCATGTTGTAACAAATGACAAGGTTTTATTCTATTTTATTCTATTGATTCCATTGTATATATATATATATCCAAATGGGGTGTGTATATATATACACACCCCATTTGTTTATCCAGTCATCTACCATGGATACTTGGGATGCTTCCATATCTTAGCTATTGTAAGTAATGCTGCAATAAACATAAGGGTGAATTTATCTTTTCAAATTAGTGTTTTCTTTTTCTTTGGGTAAATGTGTTAGATTTTATTCAGTC
>NW_027845160.1:0-2131 GCF_054177405.1 Leptonychotes weddellii
ATGTGTAGGTTCTGAACCTCTTCCTGGCCTTGCTCCTGAGTTCGTTCAGTTCTGACAACCTCGCCGCCACCGATGATGATAATGAAATGAACAATCTCCAGATTGCCGTGGGAAGAATGCAGAAGGGAATCGATTATGTTAAAAGAAAACTACGTGAATTTATTCAGAAAGCCTTTGTTAGAAAGCAGAAAGCCTTAGATGAAATTAAACCTCTTGAAGATCTGAATAACAAAAAAGACAGCTGTATTTCCAACCACACCACTATAGAAATAGGCAAAGATCTCAATTATCTCAAAGATGGGAATGGGACCACCAGCGGCATAGGCAGCAGTGTGGAAAAATACGTTGTGGATGAAAGCGATTACATGTCATTCATCAACAACCCCAGCCTCACTGTGACTGTACCAATTGCTGTCGGAGAGTCTGACTTTGAAAATTTAAACACTGAAGAATTTAGCAGCGAGTCAGATATGGAGGAAAGCAAAGAGGTAGGAATTTTTAAATAAGATATTTTGACATCACGTATGCTTTAAACTAGGAGTCCACATTAAAGTTATGTTTTATCTCTGTAAGAAAATAGAAAGTATCTATTGACACACTTTCTATGGCAAAATTGGTGATAGATAAGTTGACGACAGATCAATTTGGTATGCTGACTCGTTTTTTCAAATATTCGCCATTTTGATTTATTGATAATGTTAATATTCAGATTAATATGAATTTAATTATCTGAAAATAACTTGAGATTTGTGAAAATGCCTCAGTTTGTTCATTTTCTTCCTTTTAATTCTCCCACAATGGTGGTTTTTTTTATGTACTAGAAAAATACTTGGTGAGAGGGCAGTTCCAATTCTCACCTGGCTTTTTTTTTTTTTAAGATTTTATTTATTTATTTGACAGAGAGAGACACAGTGAGAGAGGGAACACAAGCAGGGGGAGTGGGAGAGGGAGAAGCAAGCTTCCCGCTGAGCAGGGAGCTCGATGCGGGGCTCGATCCCAGGACTCTGGGATCATGACCTGAGCCGAAGGCAGACGCTTAATGACTGAGCCACCCAGGCGCCCCTCTCACTTGGCTTTTATGAAATACTTCATAAAATGTGATCTTATTTAGTTTGCACAGGCATTTTTATTCATGAAAAATCTGATTGGGATCTTGGCTTGGTGTTTACATATAGTTTCATGTTTCTGAAGTAAATAATTTTTTTAAGGAAATGAAGGTAGTAATGACTCATGCTGAAAATGTGTAACCCTACTGAGCCCAGAGCATGCTGTCTACACAAACAACAAGTCATGATATGTTAGAATATGTAAAATTCTGAGTTTATCAACTGCAGTACCAGTCTCGGCAGTTTAAAGTATTCTTTGATTTACTAGAAAAGTATGAGTACCACAGTATGCTTTTAATTTGTTTCTAGGTTAATAAGCACAGAGTTGGGGATAAAGAGAAGAAAGAATTTAAACCCTTAGTGTTTAATTGTTTAACCATACAAAAATGAAAACAGAATTCCCAGTGATTAAAGCTTGCATAAGCAAATAAAAATAACAGCCAAAGGCAAAGATTCATTCTCTCTTGTCATTTGAATTGGTTGACAGGAAGAGAAAGACCTCCAATACTATTTTCTTTTTTTTTTTTTTTAAGATTTATTTATTTATTTGAGAGAGCGAGAATGAGAGAGAGAGAGTACATGAGAGGGAGGAGGGTCAGAGGGAGAAGCAGACTCCCCGCTGAGCAGGGAGCCCGATGCGGGACTCGATCCAGGGACTCCAGGATCATGACCTGAGCCGAAGGCAGTCGCTTAACCAACTGAGCCACCCAGGCGCCCCTCCAATACTATTTTCATTCTAAGAAAGACAGAGGACTGGGGAGCTTGAGGCACTGAAGGATAAAATTTAAGTAGTGTAACAGTCACAAAAATTGGACATTAGTTAATAAAATTATGAACAAAAATATATTTCTATGAAGGAAACCTTAGCTGTTTCAGTCAGTATTCCCATGCTGATTACCTAAAATTACTGAAGAATATGCTATTTTTCATTCTTTCTTGTTTTAAGATAAGTATTGTTAATTCTGTGATTAGGTAGAAGTAGATGTTAAACATGAAATCCAGAGAAAGTTTATTTATTTATTTAT
>NW_027845161.1:0-263 GCF_054177405.1 Leptonychotes weddellii
TAATGGTCTTATTCTGGTCTGTCCCATACTTACAACCAAGCATAGTAATTCTAAGGACAAAAATACAAGATAATTTTAATACTGCACAGATCCTACCTTGAGAAGTGGCTTTTTGGTTTCTGATAGTGGCTCATTTGAAAGTACATTTCTTGTGTTACTGAAATATAAAAAGAGGAGAAATGATTCACCAATCTCAGGCCTGTGTTCTATCTAATAGAGGCACCAAAAGATACATTTGGGCCAAGCAATGAAAGTTATAGTTT
>NW_027845162.1:0-263 GCF_054177405.1 Leptonychotes weddellii
AACATTCTGCTGGATGTTCGAGGCAAGGAAGGTAGACAAAAAAATGAAATAAAGGGCATCTGGTTTGGTAAGGAGGAAGTAAAACTATATTTGCAGATGGTATGATCCTGTATATAGGAGGAATCCACAACAACAACAATTATAGCAAATACATTCAGCAGGTTGCAGGATAGAAAATCAATATTAAAAAATCAATTTTGTTTCCATATACTTGCAAGGAAAACTCTGAAAATGTTTTTAAGGAAAAAAATCTGTTCAAAATA
>NW_027845163.1:0-263 GCF_054177405.1 Leptonychotes weddellii
TTATTAAATATAATTAAGATTTAGAATATGGCAATGACTACTGAATTTTTAAACCTGAAGTGTTTTCTGCCCAATGGACTTAGTTCTTATTGAGGACAGTCATAAATAACTTTAAAATATTCCAATGTGATAAAAAGGAGCTGTAGATTAGGTCATTGAGGAATTATAGTTCCCTTGCTTAATGATTGTAGAAAATTGCCTGGCAATTGAACAAAGAGAAAAAGGGCGATGTGGTGAATGCCGGCTAATTAAACCAATAATTG
>NW_027845164.1:0-263 GCF_054177405.1 Leptonychotes weddellii
AGGTTACACAGATACCTGTCCTGGGTGTTTGAAATCGTGGGTCTATTTCTTCAGAGACATCCATTCATTAAAGCAGAGGTTCTCTAACTCGTGTGTGTGAGAACTGCCTGGAGAGCTTGTGAAATCAGATTCCTGCCCCCTGCCCCCTCCCCCCGAGACTCCGCTTCACTGGTTCTGGGATGGAGCCCACGAATTTGCCCTTCTAACCAGCTCCTGGTGAGGTAGATGGAAGGGGCTGATCAGATGGCTACACGTTGGGGTGT
>NW_027845165.1:0-263 GCF_054177405.1 Leptonychotes weddellii
TCCCACGGAGCAGGGAGCCCGATGCGGGGCTCGATCCCAGGACCCTGGGATCATGACCTGAGCTGAAGGCAGACGCTTAACCAACTGAGCCACCCAGGCGCCCCAACAAGGTATCATTTTTGACCTACCATCAATTTGGCCTACCACATTAGCCCAGAAAATTAATAAATGAAAACATTTACATTAGTAAGTTGTTAACGAAGTTTTTTATAAAGCAATTTGACAGAAAATACCAAAGATCATAAACATTTTGACACCCTGGT
>NW_027845166.1:0-263 GCF_054177405.1 Leptonychotes weddellii
CTGCTGCAGGAGGGAAACGGGCTCGGAAACGTGGCGCCGCCTCACCATCACCCCCAGGAGCCCTGGAAGCCGTCCCTTGGCTCCCCGGTGACGGTGACCGTGAACGAGGGCTGTAACTCTGCCCACGGGACACCACCGTCTCGCTCCCGATGGAAGGTGTGCCGGCCGCGGAGCTCATGCTGGCGCCGAGGTCAGGGGCAGATGGAAAGACACAGAGACAGGAATGCGCGGTGACCGTGGCTGGTCAGTGACCCCTGACCTCT
>NW_027845167.1:0-263 GCF_054177405.1 Leptonychotes weddellii
GGGCGCGCGGGGCGGCCTCATCCACGGGCACCTGCGGCCAGGCGGACGGGCCCGGACGTCGCAGTCACCGAGAGGGCGAGTCCTCCCGCTCGCCCGCCAGTCCCGTCCCGTCCCCTCCGACTGCCCGATCGAGCGCAGTCCCGTTTCCTCTGGACGGAGCCCGGGGACCCCAGCTCTGCCGGATGCCCCCGCCAGGCCCCCACCCCCTTCCCCGGCCGCCTCCCCCCTTCACCCTTTCCCCTCCCCCCCTCCCCCCAACCCCC
>NW_027845168.1:0-263 GCF_054177405.1 Leptonychotes weddellii
ACACAGAAAACATGCACACGCACACCCGCATCAAGGGTTATTACCAGGGTGGCTGAGGAGTCCGGGCGTGAAACCGTAACAAGCCAGAGGCCCCGGGCAGCAGGGCCGTAAGTCTCGGCCGGAGAGCCAGCAGGCTCAACCTCAGGAACAGTTAGCACTTTAGTCTGCATCTGAAGGTCGGAAGGCCCCTATGTGCTGGCCCAGCCGGCTGGCAGGCGTTGTCCCTCCCAGGCAGCTTGTTTGTGGCCCTTCGACTGATTGGA
>NW_027845169.1:0-263 GCF_054177405.1 Leptonychotes weddellii
AACTAATCTTCGACAAAGCAGGAAAGAATGTCCAATGGAACAAAGACAGTCTCTTCAACAAATGGTGTTGGGAAAATTGGATAGCCACATGCAGAAGAATGAAACTGGACCATTTCCTTACACCACACACAAAAATAGAGTCTATTCTAGACTAATCTAGACAGGTATTCTCTGTCCTCTGCTTAACTCCTCGTCTGGATCTGAATTCCAATGGGAACAAGGATTTGGGCAAGAAATTTAAAGGAATTTAAATTCTCTCTCTT
>NW_027845170.1:0-263 GCF_054177405.1 Leptonychotes weddellii
GAAGTTAGGCAGTGGGAATTGCCTACTATGAAGAAAACCATATTGCTCCCCCCAAAATAAAGGTGGCATCAGGCTCCCTTAAGAGAACATAGGAATAAATGTCTAATAAGTTTGTGATTCCAAAAGTAGGGAGCTACTGAGAGGAAAGACTATCTTTGAAATATTCTGAGAATTTCCAAACTTGGCAAAAAAAAAAAAAATCAAGATGCTCTGAGCTGAGGAAGGATAACTACAGAGAAACCATCCCTAGCCACATCATGGTC
>NW_027845171.1:0-2131 GCF_054177405.1 Leptonychotes weddellii
CCCCTCTAACACCCTGTTTGTTTCTCAGAGTCCATAGTCTCTCATGATTCTCCCAAATGCAGTGAACCAGGGGAAATGCTGATTTACCTGCATTCTAAAAACAAGTCTTCTAGTTGCCTTGTGATTGAAGGGCATTGGAAATAGCCTTTGAGCGACCTCATTCTCCTGCTCTACCAAACTGCCCTTGATGGAGGTAACAGCAGCCAAATAGAGATAACCAGTCAAGTGGTTGGAGGGTTTAAATGTCTTGCTCCTCGGAAGAGTGGCTGGAGTTCGCACTTTGGCAACAACTGGCGGTGGTTCTAAGGCTGTGTTGTCCAATGCAGAATATAGTAGCTGCTGGTCATATATGGCTACTTACATTTAAATTCGTTAAAATGAAATGAAATAAAAATTCAGTTTCTCCATTGCTGAGCTCCATCTCAAGTGTTCACTGACCACTGCAGATATAAATTGTCATCATTGCAGAAAGTGCTATTGGGCACTGCTGCTCCAAGGAGCTAGAAGCCTATAATGTTACATCTGCAAGATGCCTGACTTTTCCAGAATGGCCAGGAGCAGTCCGGGGAGGTGCAGCTTAAAATAGAGAGGGAGGTCAGTGAATAGTGTTTGTTTGCCTGTGGCCAGGGGTTGGGTGATGCCTTTGGGTACAACTCTCAGGTCTGAAACACAGCTAGTGGAGAGCGAGGAGGTGGAGTGGTTGAGACTCAAGCTGAAATCTAAGTTATCATGTGACTAACGCATGCCAGGAGTTACACTGGTTGCTTTCACTTTTGTTACCTTACTGTAGCCCCTAAGATAGTGGCTACTTGTCTGCTTTTTACAGCTGAGAAAACTGAGACCCAGAGGATCAAGTCAGGGGTAGTGGGGTCCGACTTCGAACCTACTGCTTCTAACTCTTTAAGTTCAGTGCTTTTCTGGCTTTAGGGGTGGGGAGAGAGAAGAAGGAGCAGATGGGCAAAGGATCATTAGTTAAAAGGGGAGACATTAATTTGAAGAAGTCACCCTGTTTGCTTCATCCAGTCATGCCTTGGAGCCTGGTTAGTGCTTGACCACCTGCTCAGGGTCTCTTGTCAAGGGTTGTTGCTAAGGAGGATTTTTCTTCCATGGGAAGCGTAATGAATGGAATGAGGATCTGCTGAATCTAGAGTCAAAGATGAAAACTTAGTATTAATTATGTAGCAGGTTCTGTTCAGTGTGCCAGATACTGTTCTGAAGTGTTTTTGCATAAGTAACTGGTTTAATCCATATATCCTATGAGGTTGATACTGTTATTATCCCGATTTTGTGGATGAAGAAACTGAGGCTTGGAGAGAGAGAGAGAATATTGTCCAAGATCACACATGTCCTGACCCTGTGCCCTCAAGCACGCAGCACGGAGCCGGAGGCTCAGGTGAGCCTGTTGTTCTCACAGACCTGATAATGCTCTCTGACACCTTAAAGGTGGCTTCCTGCCAATCATATTAAATCTGTAGCTTTTAGTTCCTCACAGTGTCATTCACACTTCGTTTCCTTTAATCACTAAACATGTGAAAAGTCATTCACTCTCCCCTCGCACTTAATGTATCATCCCTCTCCTCCTTCCTTCTTCTCCAACCTGATGGTCTCCCTTCTCTCTTGCTTTTCTCTTTCTCCTGTTTCTCTGTGAGTGGCAAGAGACCCCGGTTGGCTGTTATTCACTGCATAAGGTTGCTGAATTGCACCCCGAGTGAATGTCAGCCAGTGATGTAAGGGCTGCGGCATCAGCTCCATCTTAATGACCCCCCCTCGCCGAGGGGCCATCCACGGCAAGCCCCCTCCCTGTGTCAGGTGCAGTCCCCGAAGGGAGAGGTGGGCGGCGGGTCACGTGGGGCTCGGTGAGTCCCTGCCCCCTGGACACCCCCACCCCGGCCCCGCGTGTCGGGTGCCGGTTTCTTCTCTGGCTGCAGCCCCGCACGATGTGGCAGAGCTTCACCGTGCTGACGGCATGGGCAGTCAAGCCTGCCCTTTCCCAGCTAAAAGCTTTCTTCCTGAGGAGGTGGAAAAAAACCGACAAGAAGGAGAATCAGAGAGCCCGAAGGAAACAGGTACTCCAATACCTTCCTCTGCGGGTCCACAAACCCCTCCACCTCTGGCAAGGGAGACACCCCGC
>NW_027845172.1:0-263 GCF_054177405.1 Leptonychotes weddellii
TGATGCCTCTATAAAAATGTCAGGCATGAAGAACAGCATCTTTACTGTATTAACACTAGATGCCTAATATTTAGCCTAGCATGATGCAGGATGACTGTGCTTGGGGAAATGTTGGCAAAAATGGACATAATAATGATAGATATCCTTGAGTGGCAAGAACAACAAGAAAGAATTAAAAATGTCTAGGATACTAGCCTTATCTTGCAGGCAGGAATCCACTGTGCATCTTTAACCCTGTCAAGATTACTCAGCGGGTCAGTGCC
>NW_027845173.1:0-263 GCF_054177405.1 Leptonychotes weddellii
GAACACTTCATCTAGAACTAATGATGTAATGTATGGGGATTAACATAAGAATAAAAAAATAAATAAAAAAAAACAACAAAAATAAATAAATAAATAAATAAATAAAATCCATGTTATTTGACGGGGGAAAGCTTAAGTCCTTGTGGAATTACAGTATATTCTGTTTTAATTCTTACTTATTTAAGTTACAGACTGTTCAACCAAGAAATAACTTTTATAATTAAGTAGAGCATCAATAAAGACCCTATGGTTATTTGTATATC
>NW_027845174.1:0-263 GCF_054177405.1 Leptonychotes weddellii
TCCTCAGACAGATGGGAGTCCCCTCTTGTGACCGGCTCTTCTGGTGATGCTTCTGGCTGACACAGTCAGGGCCCGAGCTTTGATCAGTGTTTACCATTGTTGTTGGACCACAAGGGCTGGACAGGACAGGAAGAACATGCGGGACAGTGTTGGCTGCCCCAGAGCCCCCGTGAGGAGCCCCAGCCCAGCCCCCGCCTCCATGGCAGCTCCTGGGGAAGGCCCAGAGAAAGGGTGAGTGAGCCAGCTCAGCAGTTCCCGAATGA
>NW_027845175.1:0-263 GCF_054177405.1 Leptonychotes weddellii
CTAAAGTCCCAATATTCAGGTGAATGGCACCAGCTCAGGTCATAAGAACACTCCTGAGATAATTACTGGGAACTGGAGAATACTATTGGCCTGGTCTTAGCCAGTGCTACTCAAAGTGTGGTCCATGGACCAGCACTTGTTTCCACATGCTTGTTACCACCTGCAACAAGGGTAGACATTGAGGATGACAGACACTTCTATTACAATGTGACAGAGTAATTGAGTCTAATAATTAAAACTGAGGCTTGTATTTTGTTTGTCTT
>NW_027845176.1:0-263 GCF_054177405.1 Leptonychotes weddellii
GAAATAATCAAGCCCCATCTCTTCTCCCCCATATTCCACATCAGTTGAAAGATTATGTAAGTCGTACAAATGAAGAATATAATATTTTAGCTTTATAAATGATAAATCCAGGTTGGGAGCAAGGCTTAGGTAAGTGGCCACAGGCTTAGGTACCTAAGCAAGGCTTAGGTAAGTGGCTTCTTTGGGTTTTTCCATGTCAGTGGAATGTACCCACCCACTGTGTGGGCCTGGGACTCTCTGCCCTCAGATCCACCTTCCCCCTT
>NW_027845177.1:0-263 GCF_054177405.1 Leptonychotes weddellii
TCTGGATCAGGTCACTAGAGGTCGTCTGTAGTTCAGAATCCTTCTCGCTGCTGGTGAAAGCCCGCGCCTGGAGTTGTGCCAGATCTCTCTCAAGCTGGGGTGACTCACGCTTCATATCTTGGACTGTGGTCATCACCTGCTGTTTCCACTCTTCCATGATCTTCACTCGCTGTTTTAATGTGTCCCGTTCCTGTAGAAGCTGCTTGAACTGATCCATAGTAACGCCTCGAACCTCATTCCCAGGGCTGGATGGTTGCAGGAGT
>NW_027845178.1:0-263 GCF_054177405.1 Leptonychotes weddellii
GCAGACACACAGAGACGCCAGGGGTGCGTGTACAGAAGATGACCACGTGAGGACACAGGACGTGGCGGCTGTCTGCATGCCGTGGAGAGAGACCACGGAGAGAGGCCACAGGAGACACCAGTCCCGTCCACACCTGGGTCTCAGACTTCCAGCCTTCAGACTGTAAGAGAAGAGATTCCTGTTGTTTGAGCCTCCCAGGCTGTAGGACTGTGCCGGAGGCCCCAGCGGGACTCCTCTGGGGTGAGGGGTGTGGAAACCCAAGA
>NW_027845179.1:0-263 GCF_054177405.1 Leptonychotes weddellii
GACTAGGACCTCTGGAGCCCCCACCTCCATCCATGGTACCATCTCCTCCCTCCACACTACACCTGCTCTCACCTGCGAGTCCTTCCGAGCCTGAGCTCAGGAGTTCCGAATGGAAGGCGGCAGCTGAGAAGCAGAGGGGCATGAGAATGATGGAGAGAGTATTAGCACCAGGGTACAGAAGATGATGTCACTGAGCTGCTTTCACTGTGGGCCACAGCTCAGAGTGGATGTTGACACGGACTCAGGGTGGCAGGGAGGGCTCC
>NW_027845180.1:0-263 GCF_054177405.1 Leptonychotes weddellii
ATACTCACCCGTGACTTTAAAATCTAGGTTTTTGGGGGTGCCTGGGTGGCTCATTCAGTGAAGCGTCTCCCTTCGGCTCAGGTCATGATCTCAGGGTCCTGGGATCGAAACCTGAATTGGGCTTCTTGCTCAGCAGGGAGCCTGCTTCTCCCTCTGCCTCTGCCTGTCCCTCTGCTTGTGCTCTCTCTCTCTCTCTCTCAAATGAATGAATAAAAAAAAAATCTTAAAAAAATAATAAAATCTAGGTTTTTGGCCATTGCTCC
>NW_027845181.1:0-263 GCF_054177405.1 Leptonychotes weddellii
GATAGGCATTCCTACACTAGGATAAAAGTGTGTTTGATTGTAGAAAATAGAGGTTATACTTGACACCTTTAATTCCCACTTTTTAACTACCTTATGTTGTCATCATTTCCCAATTATTTGAAACAATTCAGAGCATAAATTTAAATCAAAGGATAGGTCATAAATGTATTTCACCTTTACCTATCGGACACTCGGGTTAATTCTCATGTAAATGTCTATTTATTTGTGTATTTGTTTCATGAACATTGGCCTGCCTCACGAGA
>NW_027845182.1:0-2130 GCF_054177405.1 Leptonychotes weddellii
CATTTGAGGCATGTTTGTAAAAAAAAAAAAAAAAAAAAAAAGAGAGAGAGACATAGTTTCTATTTCATGAGGGCAAAGCTTGTTTTAACTTATGGGCTCAAACAAGTTTACTTCTATTCTCTGAGATCAGCACAGAATCTCAGTATTCCTACATGGTAGAAGATAAGCAACAATTTGTTACATTAGAAAAAATACTATTCAGTACGTCATCTGCCACCGGCAAACCCATTTCAGGCTTATGACCTCCAGAACAGTAAAATTAAAAAAAAAAAAGTGTGTTATTTTGTCACTAAATTTGTAAAATTTGTTATGCAGCAATAGAAAACTATTATAAGTACATTGCATAAATAGCATTTTACTATTGAAAACCAGGAACTATGGATTTTCCTGCAAATTATGGCATTTAAAGTTGCTAATTTTATATAAATTTTATGTACATGAAATCCAAAGAGTTTCCAGGTCTTCCTGACTCAGATAGCCACAAATAAATGTTTTATAAAAACTGTTCATTGTACATATAAAAATATCTAAATAAGTTATCTTTCTACTTAGAAGTTATGCAGCTTAAGAAGAGAACCCAGGTAGGGGTTCCTGGATGGCTTTGGTTTGAGCATCTGACTCCTGATTTCAGCTCAGGTCATGATTTCAGGGTCATGGGATCAAGCCACAAGTGTCAGGCTCCCCACTCAGCGGGGAGTCTGCTTCTCTCCTTCTTCCTCTCCCTCTGTACCTCCCACCCCCCTACTTTGTGTGCACGCACTCTCTCTCTCTCTCAAATAAATAAATCTTTAAAAAAAGAGAAGAGAACACAGATAATTTATATAAAGGTTAGCAATTCAAGGCAGAGTTGTTGATTAGGAGATAACTTTTGTATCTTTATTTGAAAACAGAACAACTCACTTAAACATAGTAATATGTGAGTAAGGAGTAAGCAATGAAATAGGTCTGTGCCTTAGTTTCTTCATCTGCAAAATGGGAATAAAAGTAATACCTTGAATAAATCTTTTGAGACCAAAAAGTCTCGGTAAGCAAAAGTCTAGAACATTGTTATTATATATAATAATATAATACAATATAATATAATATAATATAATTAATATAATATAATATAATATAAATACCTAAAAGATCCTAGTGTTTGCTATGACTTTTTTTTTTTAATATGGAAACCCATTGTCTACATCCTTTTGCTATGACGTTTGCTATGACTTTTTTTAAATATGGAAGCCCATTGTCTACATCCTTCCCTATGGAATATTAACAACATATAATA
This sequence comes from Leptonychotes weddellii, assembly GCF_054177405.1. Classification (NCBI taxonomy): domain Eukaryota; kingdom Metazoa; phylum Chordata; class Mammalia; order Carnivora; family Phocidae; genus Leptonychotes; species Leptonychotes weddellii. Next base: position 1,274 of record NW_027845182.1, read on the forward strand.
TTTGAGTCTAAAATCAAACTCCATTTGAATGCCTATATCTTATTTTTAATTTGCTACACTTTTTCTTTGTGACCCTAGTTAATTTACAGAGGCATAACTTTATAAGTGTAAATATTTTTTTTACTCATTAGTGAAGGCTACAGATGAATTTTTTTAAAATATTTTACAATGCTTTATATTTACATGGGGTACAGTTCCACACATATAATAATTCCCAACTTTGGTGTCACTAGAAAATTAATATTCCTCTAAATACTTTACAGCGCTTACACAATTAATGAAGCTAAACACTAATGAGTATTTAAAAAAATACTGTATCTCAAATTTAATATTTATTGCACCATACAGATGGTCCCTGACTCACAATGGGTCCACTTACAATTTTTTGATTCTTCAGTTGTGCAAAAGCAATACCCATTCAATAGAAACTTGACATTGAATTTTGGTCTTTCCCTGGACTAGCAATGTATGGTAGGACGTTTTCTTGTGATGCTGTCTTGTGGCAGGCAACTGCAACTCCTTCTCAACCATAGGATTTCAAGGTAAACAACTGATACACTTACAATCATTCTGCACGCATATAACTATTCTGTTTTTCACTTTCAGTGCAGTATTCAATAGATATTCAACACTTATCAAATAGGCTCTGTGGTAGATGATTTTTCCCAACTGCAGTCTAATCTAAGTGTTCTGAGAACATTTAAGATAGGCTTGGCTAAGTTACGGTGTTCTATAGGTTAGGTGTGTCAATTACATTTCAACATTTGATATTTTTAACTTATTATGGGTTTATTATTATGCAACCGCATGAGTAAGATCTATATTTAGTTAAAACTTCCAGAAATCTAACAACAAGC
>NW_027845183.1:0-263 GCF_054177405.1 Leptonychotes weddellii
AAAGTTTTATTGAATTTAACTGATATACCACAAACTGCATATTTAATGTATTCATTTGATGACGTCTGATTTATGTATATACTTGCAAAATTATCAACACAATCAAGATAATTAATACGTCCATCACTTCCAAAAATTTCCTGATGCCTCTTTGTAATCTTTCTCTCATGGTCTTCCCAATGCCCCCAGATTCCATATCTAAGTAATGATCTGTTTTTTGTCACTATATAAATTTGCATTTTCTAGAATTTTATGAAAATGGA
>NW_027845184.1:0-263 GCF_054177405.1 Leptonychotes weddellii
TATATGCTGAGTACCCCCATATGGCAGAGACTCTGTAAGTCATATACTTTGGTAAGTGAAACACACATACTTATTGCCATGATGGAGCTTGCAATTTACTAAGGAGAAGGGACAGCAAGGAAAAAGTCAGGAAGCATGTACCTTGTGATAAATGCTATGAAGGAAACAAGTGGGAGAGATTGTTCCTCTGCTAAATACCAGCTTATATACGGTGGTTGTGGATGAATTCTTGGAGGAAGTGATGTATAGGCTGAGACAGGATG
>NW_027845185.1:0-263 GCF_054177405.1 Leptonychotes weddellii
CAACCTTTCTTCTAGTTCTCTGATCCTCTCTTCTTCTTTCCCTAACTTGCTATTAATTATTTTTTTTTATTTCAGTTATTGCTGTTTTTCAATTCTAGAATTTCTGTTTGATTTCTATTTGTTATAGCTGTCGATTTTCTCCTGACTCCCTTTATTCTATCTTCTATTGTCTTGAGCACATGAATCAGTTATTTTTTTTAAATTTTTTGTTATGTTAATACCCATACATTACATCATTAGTTTTAGATGTAGTGTTCCATGAT
>NW_027845186.1:0-263 GCF_054177405.1 Leptonychotes weddellii
TATCACCTACATAATCCCATTTAATGCTCCAACAGTCCTGGGGAAGCTCTGTCCCCATCCCCACTGCATGGATCACAAAACGACAGCACAAAGAATGAGAGTGACGTGGTCAAGATCACAGAGGCAGCAGCATCTAGCTGAGCCAGGGTTTAAACCTTGCAATCACTTGACTCCAGCCTTCAGCTCTTTTTTTTTTTTTAATTTTTTATTGTTATGTTAATCACCATACATTACATCTTTAGTTTTTGATGTAGTGTTCCATG
>NW_027845187.1:0-263 GCF_054177405.1 Leptonychotes weddellii
GTTAAATGATTACCACAATCAAGCCAATTAACATATTCATCACGTCATCTAATTACCCTTTTTTTGGTGGTGGTGAGAACCCTTGAGATCTACTCTCAGCAGATTTCAAGTATACAATACATTATTATGAACTCTAGTCACCATGGTATACATTAGGTCTCCAGAACTTATAGCTGAAAATTTGTACCCTTTGACCAACATCACCCCATTTCTCTCACTCTCAGTCTCTGGTAATCACCATTCTTTAAAAAAAAAAAAGATTT
>NW_027845188.1:0-263 GCF_054177405.1 Leptonychotes weddellii
GCTCTGGAGCCCACTGACCTTCACTGGAAGCACACTCGAGGTTTTAAACCACCTCCAGCCCCCCGACCGCAGCCGCACCTGCCAGACTGCAGGGTCCACAGACGCCCATCGAGGGCCCACTGCGCCTGCCCCGGCCCGCAGCCTCTTGAGGGGCAGCGCCCGCCCGGACCCGATGCCTCCTGAGGGGGGGGCGCCCGCCCGGACCCGATGCCTCCCAGGGGGGGGACGCCCGCCTGGACCCGATGCCTCCTGGGGGGAGGACG
>NW_027845189.1:0-263 GCF_054177405.1 Leptonychotes weddellii
CTCTGTTAACTAGAAATCTGAGTTATATCTTTTATCTTCTCAAATAACTGAGGTCGGATTTAACTAGTTGGTCATTTTATGCTTTAGTTAGATCTTGGCCTTTAATTCTCTTTGGGACTGAGACCCCCTTCCACTTCACCCTTCCCACATATATCCTTTTAATCTGAATGCCTTAGTTAAACTACAAGCCTCCCCCATTTCCATCACAATGGTAGAAATGCTGGTATTATAAATAGAGTCTTAGTCCTCCACACAGAGACAAG
>NW_027845190.1:0-263 GCF_054177405.1 Leptonychotes weddellii
GCAAAGTGGGCAGTCATGATCCTGCAGGCAGATATCGGAGGATAAATGGCAGCGGGAGGGAGCCTGGCCTTGGGGATCCTATACTGCTGGTGAGCAACAGCCTCATGTGCTGGGGATGGGGCACAGACTCCCAGACCAGTAGCTGCAGGGGAAATGACTTTAGGGCAGCCCCTGGGATGGAAACCTGGAGGAGCAGGGTTGCACAAGTGAATGGGGAGCAGCTGGTGGTATTAGAAGCACAAACGGCAGAGACATGCCCCAAC
>NW_027845191.1:0-263 GCF_054177405.1 Leptonychotes weddellii
TATATGCTGAGTACCCCCATATGGCAGAGACTCTGTAAGTCATATACTTTGGTAAGTGAAACAAACATACTTATTGCCATGATGGAGCTTGCAATTTACTAAGGAGAAGGGACAGCAAGGAAAAAGTCAGGAAGCATGTACCTTGTGATAAATGCTATGAAGGAAACAAGTGGGAGAGATTGTTCCTCTGCTAAATACCAGCTTATATACGGTGGTTGTGGATGAATTCTTGGAGGAAGTGATGTATAGGCTGAGACAGGATG
>NW_027845192.1:0-263 GCF_054177405.1 Leptonychotes weddellii
TAGGTCTATCCATGTTGTAACAAATGACAAGGTTTTATTCTATTTTATTCTATTGATTCCATTGTATATATATATATATCCAAATGGGGTGTGTATATATATACACACCCCATTTGTTTATCCAGTCATCTACCATGGATACTTGGGATGCTTCCATATCTTAGCTATTGTAAGTAATGCTGCAATAAACATAAGGGTGCATTTATCTTTTCAAATTAGTGTTTTCTTTTTCTTTGGGTAAATGTGTTAGATTTTATTCAGTC
>NW_027845193.1:0-2130 GCF_054177405.1 Leptonychotes weddellii
CCTGCCATTGTTGTTCCACATTGGATTGTTGCTGTTTACATTCCTTTGTTGAGCCTACATCTTCATAAGCTCTTTAGCAAGTGTATGTAGAACACCTACGTCTTCATAAGCTTTTTAGCAGGTATATGTTGAACACCTCTGTTCATGGTCAAGACAGGATCAGAGGCCATGGATACTGACAACTGATTTGTCTGTTCTCTTCTTTTTCCATGACTATATCTACTGCCTCGTCTTGATTTATAAACAAAACCTGGAAAACCTACAAAAATAAGTGTTTTGTGGTTTATCTAGGAATAATACAGAAAATATTGCTGTTATTTTTGGTGAAGAAAATCAATTTTGTATAGTTTATTTCAACCTAAATAAAATGTGAATTTTGTTTAAAAAAAAAAAAAGAATTTTAGAGCTAGAAGGATCCAAGATGTCCATTGAATATCATACCTCACACCCCAGATGAGGAGCCCACATAAGAACTTCAGTACTTGCTTGAGGTCAAGGTACCATATGGCAGAGCCATAACTAGACTCCAGATCCCCAGGTGCCTAGGCTGGTGCTGAATTAGTATATCACACAAGTACCATGAGCTCAGGCTGAAATGAACGTGTGCATTCAACAATGCTCACTGGGACATTGTCTGGAACAGAACATCAGAAAGTTCCCTGGTGGGTACAAGAAAGGAATGAGGATGCCCTCATGGAATTCCCAGATAGCCATTGTCTACAATGACCACATAGAAGACTTGCCCAGTAATCTGGCTTAGCTGATCAACTTGGGAAGTTTTCCTCAAATTCTTTCTCTAGTTGGGTTCAGTTTAAGGGGAAACCACTGGGGAAATTCCTCCTCTTTGGGACCCATTAATTTTAAAGACATTTCATAAAGGACACTAACCAATCTGACTAAATCAGGCAAAACTGGACTCTGAGTGGATGTAACAGAATCTATTTTCTATTGTTACGGAAGAGACAGGCCTTCTAATGCAGAACTTGAATTAGGATTATTCCATAGTATCATCCTTCCAAAGAATATCTCTCTCATCCTGCTCCACCTTGATCATAAATTTCTAAAAAGTGTCTCTTCTCCTGAATATTAGCATGTAAAGGACACTTCTATGTTTTTATCTGGACATTATGGAGGTATCATATACCATCTACTTGTCTTCTCCAGGGAATACTGTGCAACACAAAGTTCATGGATCTTCATTCCATTTTACCCTATAAGAGTCGGTGAGCTCTCTAGGAGAGCGCCTTTATCTTCTATGGCAGGAACTCAACATCTCAGCAAAAAAGTTAACCTTCTCTTTAGTGAATTTCCTTAAGTGGCTGATGGAATGAAGCAAATTTCAAAGCGGTAAGGGAACATCTCAAGAGACTTAATTCCTTTGGTTGATTTGATTTTGATTTTATTTTTAAAAATAATAATAAGAAACAGAAATTCCTATAATGTTTTACTATTGGGGAAGAACATTCATATATATCAATATTGAATTGTGGGAAAAAATGAGTTATCAGAGAAGGTGTTACTATCCACTTGTACAGATGCAGAAATGTAACTCTGATAAAGCTCGTATCGTATACGTAATAAGTGTAAAGCCATAATGAAATGGCTCTTTTGCCTTTCCTTTCACTATTTCTTTCATGGGACCATCCTAAAAAGTATAGCATGAAACTCACTTTTTTTAAGTAACATTATTAAATCATAAGCAATTTAATGGTGCTATATGGAGGGAAAAAAAGTATTCCATGGTAAAAAGAGTTGGAAATTTTTCTGGTAAAATGAAGCTATTTGCTTTACAATAGGACCCCACAGAACTTTGTTGTGTTAATATGCATTGTGAATCTTGAGAGGAAGCATGAATGTTTTCAGTTTGCTCATAAAAACTCATTTCTGAAGCATCATGAAGAGCTCATGTTCTAAGAAACACAGTTTAAGAATTAGTTCCTCTATTATGCAGCCATCAAAAGGAATGAGATCTTGCCATTTGCAACGACGTGGATGGAACTGGAGGGTGTTATGCTGAGCGAAATAAGTCAAACAGAGAAAGACATGTATCATATGACCTCACTGATATAAGGAATTCTTAATCTCAGGAAACAAACCTGAGGGTTGCTGGAGGTGGGGATGGGGTGGGAG
>NW_027845194.1:0-263 GCF_054177405.1 Leptonychotes weddellii
TCATTTGGTGTCAGAGTGAGCTTCATGTTAGGCTTAAGGGATTTCATTGGGAACGACAGGATGTCTTTAATTCATGATGCTATTATGATATCTCCTAAATGAGTTTTTCCAATGAAAATGGATATTTTTAAAAGATGGCTAACTTTAAAGCTGTATCATTGGGTATTTGAGATACTCTGTAGTAGAGAGTACTGTATTTAGAGGGTATAAGGAACAGCCAATTTCCACCCTTAGCTCAGTTGCTGATACCTGGGAGCTAAAAT
>NW_027845195.1:0-263 GCF_054177405.1 Leptonychotes weddellii
GCATCCGTCCTCAGGCACCCCTGTCCCTGTGGTCAGGGGGGTCTCAGGTGCAGGAAGATGCCCATGGTCCGTGAAGCCTTCTGGGGGCAAGTGAGAGGGGCAATGGGCTGAAACCAACATGCTGAGAGTACAGCTTCTTTCTTCAGTCCCGGTTCTTTGGGAGGAAAGGCAGCCGCTGTGCTGGGAGGGGTCCTGAGTGCGCACGGTCAGCTCCTGCCTCCCCCGCCAGCAGCCGGGAGTTCTGCCCAGCAACCAGGCCACCC
>NW_027845196.1:0-263 GCF_054177405.1 Leptonychotes weddellii
TTCTGTTAATAGTTTGCTAAATAAGGAGACAGTTTTATATTTTATTTGTAAAAGAATAAGGGTTCATTCCATTTGTCACCATTATATTTGTGTTACCTTACTGAATCAAGACCTGGTAAGAGGCTGAATTCACAGAAGTTTGTCCTTGAACCTCATAAGTCTATCTCAGCAGTAATTTCTATTTATTTATTTATTTTTTTAATTCTTATGTTAATCCCCATACATTACATCATTAGTTTTAGATGAAGTGTTCCATGATTCAT
>NW_027845197.1:0-263 GCF_054177405.1 Leptonychotes weddellii
AGTTCAAGCCCCAAGTTGGGTTCCATGCTGGGCATGGAGCCTACTTAAAAACAACAACAACAAAAAAAAACCCACCCTTTTCATTATCATCCTATTCTAGAACTTGTTACTCACCTTCTCCACTAGTTTCTCATAAGAAGTTATATTTTGGCCTACCCTTGGCTGCTCAACAGAGCTCTCTGGATATTATATGTCATACATCAAAAGCTAAGGGCCTTTTGAAAACCTTCTGCCATCATCCCAATCCTTGTTCTGGTTATTTC
>NW_027845198.1:0-263 GCF_054177405.1 Leptonychotes weddellii
TTGGTTAGCCTGGTGATGGGTATTAAGGAGGGCACGTACTGCATGGAGCACTGGGTGTTATACGAAAACAATGGATCGTGGATCACCACATCAAAAACCAATGATGTATTGTATGGTGACTAACATAACATAAAAAAATTAAAAACAAAACAAAACAAAAAAGGACAGTTTCCTCCAATTCAGTGGAAAAGTGCCATGGGCTCCAGTCCCAGCCTCTCATTCTACCTCCATTTAATAATCAATAATAATAATTACTATCTGCT
>NW_027845199.1:0-263 GCF_054177405.1 Leptonychotes weddellii
GACTGCATGAAGTTGTTGGTGCAACAGGAAGTGCCAGCCTAGTTAAGCACAGAGGGATGTTTGAGTGGAGTCTTGTTTTATATGTGGTCAGCTCTCTAGTTGTGACTTTTGCTTCCCTATATAACTGCAGGAACTCAGACAGTGAATAATTAGAAATATGTATCAGTAGGTAAGATTTTTTTTTTTGTCATAAGAAAATGTATTTTTTTTATTCTTATGTTAATCCCCATACATTACATCATTAGTTTTAGATGAAGTGTTCC
>NW_027845200.1:0-263 GCF_054177405.1 Leptonychotes weddellii
TTATTAAATATAATTAAGATTTAGAATATGGCAATGACTACTGAATTTTTAAACCTGAAGTGTTTTCTGCCCAATGGACTTAGTTCTTATTGAGGACAGTCATAAATAACTTTAAAATATTCCAATGTGATAAAAAGGAGCTGTAGATTAGGTCATTGAGGAATTATAGTTCCCTTGCTTAATGATTGTAGAAAATTGCTTGGCAATTGAACAAAGAGAAAAAGGGCGATGTGGTGAATGCCGGCTAATTAAACCAATAATTG
>NW_027845201.1:0-263 GCF_054177405.1 Leptonychotes weddellii
TCATGGCATGATAAATGTAAAGAAAATAAAAGACCTCAAGACTGTAAAAATGTTTCTCTCAATCGAGTAGAAGTGTGGTGTCCTTTCCCCCCAAAAAATATTTAAAGCAAAAAAAAAAAAAAGAAATCCCTAAAAACTCCACCAAAAGAACTACTAAAACTGATAAATTAATTCAGTAAGGTCACAGGATACAAAATCAATACACAGAAATCCTTGCATTTCTATACACTAACGATGAAGTAGTAGACAAAGAAATCAAAACA
>NW_027845202.1:0-263 GCF_054177405.1 Leptonychotes weddellii
TTGTCTCACCCCAACCTGCAGCAGCCCCGGGAATTGGGCAGGAGATTTGCATCACTCCCTCCCCGTGGCTCCCCACGGCCGCCAGGCTCCATCCGTCTGTGCAGCCACTGCGGAGCCCCGTGGACCGATCCCTGTGGACCGATCCCCATGCACCAACAGAAAGCCCAGCCCTGGCTCCGGGGCCGAGGCGCTACACTGGAGGAGACCCGTCTCCCCTCATCACGGGCTCACGGGCTCAGTGAGCCGGCACATTCCCCCATCCT
>NW_027845203.1:0-263 GCF_054177405.1 Leptonychotes weddellii
AGGAAGGGAAAATTTTTCTGTCTGCACCCTTCAGCTCCTTGTGCACCCACGTCACTACCAAGATGCCTCTCCCATCAACTGTTCCTCTGGGCACAGCTTTCTTCTGCTAGTTTCTGCTATTGCTCCCTCACCCCAGGCCTCTAAGAAGGAAGCCACATTCTCCCTTTTGTTTCTCACTCCCAGGCCTCTTCTTTCTTTTCTCACAGTACAAACCAGGCTGCATCCTGGAGCAAGATTTCACTGAGTATCGTGCATTAATGTAC
>NW_027845204.1:0-2130 GCF_054177405.1 Leptonychotes weddellii
TGAGGTCGAAGAGGTTGCTGCCTGTGTTCTCCTCTAGGATGTTGATGGACTCCTGTCTCACATTGAGGTCTTTCAACCATTTGGAGTCTATTTTTGTGTGTGGTGTAAGGAAATGGTCCAGTTTCATTCTTCTGCATGTGGCTGTCCAATTTTCCCAATACCATTTGTTGAAGAGACTGTCTTTTTTCCATTGGACATTCTTTCCTGCTTTGTCAAAGATTAATTGCCTAAAGAGTTGAGGGTCCATTTCTGGGGTCTCTATTCTGTTCCATTGATCTATGTGCCTGTTTTTGTGCCAGTACCATACTGTCTTGATGATGACAGCTTTGTAATAGAGCTGGAAGTCGGAATTGTGATGCCGCCAGCTTTGCTTTTCTTTTCCAACCTTCCTCTGGCTAGTCGGGGTCTTTTCTGGTTCCATACAAATTTTAGGATTATTTGTTCCATTTCTTTGAAAAAAGTTGATGGTATTTTGATAGGCATTGCATTAAATGTGTAGATTGCTGTAGGTAGCATTGACATCTTCACAATATTTGTTCTTGCATTCCTCTTTAAAAAATGTATTTTTAAAGTAACCTCTATACCCAATGTGGTGCTTGAAGTGACCACCCCAAGATCAAGTGTCACATGCTTGACCGACTGAGCGAGACAGGTGCCCGTAGTCACTAGTCATAGTCCCTCTTGATTCAACCCTTGTCTCATCCTTAACAGGAACCCCAGGAACCCGAAGAGCACATGCATTATTAACCAGATACAATCCAGCTGCCCCTTCCAAACTGGAATCTGACCACTAATAGACTGGCCTAGTTCATGACTGCCCCCAGGGATGGGACTCTATAAACAAGTTGGCAGGCAGGACAGACACTGAGGATGCACCAGTCAAATAGTCACCTGCTGTACTGCATCCTGGACGACTTGCACACCCTGTTCATTGTACCGTTTTGGGCCACCATGGGCAGGGGTATCTTGGAAAACCCATGTCACTTGATGATTCTGCATATCCACACTCACACTGATAAAAAAAAGGGTAAATATCAGTCCTATTACAGTTGTAATAAAGAGGAAATTGAGTGTGCTGTCACCACCATAAACTTACAATTTCATTTTGGTCCAGGTTTTCAATTATTGACTATATGAATTTTTCTTTAGTCTTGCCTAGGACATTGCCCTTGATTTTCTAATGTTCTAATAATTTTGGTAGATTTTAATATACCTAGATTTTGTCCACTAAATAATTTGTCCTAAATGAATAGCCTGTTGTCCTGACACCATTTGTTGAGAAAAATCTGTGACTTCCCTGACTTCACATGTAATGTTTCACACACTGATTTGAAATGTCATTTTTATGGATCGTTACATTGCTATACATGACGTATCCTTTATTTGATTTCATTGACTCATTTTCTATTCATGGAAAACACACATTAAGAAATGTCATGGTTTTGTTTTTATAGATGTTATGAGGCAAATCCCTGTATTTTATGTCAAATAAATTTAAATCTAGGCTTGAATAAAGAGACACATTACTTAGAAGGACTATTGCAGCAGGGAGAAGGTTCTGATCTCAGAAACCCATGAGCATCTCAAAATCATATGGAAAGGTGGAGCAAGATGGCGGAGGAGTAGGAGACCTGGATTTCGTCTCCTCTCAGGAATTCAGCTGGATAGGGATCAAACCATTCTGAACACCTACAAACTCAACAGGAGATCGAAGAAAAGAAGAGCAACAACTCTCTCATCAGAAAAGCGACCACTTTCTGGAAAGTAGGACGTGCAGAGAAGTGAATCCGAGGAGATATTCGGGAGGATAGAGGGCGGGGGAGGGGCCTCCGTCGGCCGCTTCTGGCAAGTGATAGAACCACGGACCACAAAATCGGAACTTTTAAAAGTCTGCTCCACTGAGGGACGTCACTCTGGTGGCTAAGCGGGGGGTGGAACCCTCCGGGACAGTGTGGTCTCAGGACCCTCAGGGTCACAGAAAGACCGGGGGTGCCTGAGTGTGGCAGAGCTCCCAGGTAACGGAGCAGGGAAGCCGGCTGCAGAGGCGGAGCCCAGGCGCGGGCTCTCAGCCCGGGGTTGCCATAAACCGTGATCTGCGGCACAGTCGGGCCACTGCCTCTCGAGCAGGGA
>NW_027845205.1:0-263 GCF_054177405.1 Leptonychotes weddellii
AGCAATCTGTTTTAGCAAGCATGCCGGGCAATTCCGGTGCACACTGGCATCTGGGAACCATAAATATGGAGCAGATTAGCTCCTTTGGAGAACAGATCTGCTCTCTGCACTCTGGGCTCTGGTTTGCTCTGCTCTAGCAATCTCCACTCTTCCATCTGCTCTCAACTTTCAAATATGTAAAGTCTGTTCTAATGGCCTCTTCCTATTCTCTTTATTTGTGTGTTCTTTTAGCCTTTTCTTTCTTTTCTACCACTTTATTGGGG
>NW_027845206.1:0-263 GCF_054177405.1 Leptonychotes weddellii
GGCGAGGAGGTGGGCAGAGGGCCAAGTCCCAGGCCGACAGATCTTCACACTCCGCGACCTAGAGGAGGGACGCTCTGAGGAGCCAGAGCACAGACACAAAGGGCAGGACACCTACGTAGGAAGGCTTGTGAAAAAAAATCAGTCACACTGAAAAGATGGGGACCAAAGGGACCCTAAGGGATCTAAGGGAGTTCATTTCTAAAAAAAGAAAGAGGGGCGCCTGGGTGGTTCAGTTGGTTAGGCGTATGCCTCAGTTGGTTAGG
>NW_027845207.1:0-263 GCF_054177405.1 Leptonychotes weddellii
CTTGCTTGTGCTGGCTATCTGTACCACCTGACTTTACTTACAAAACACAAGTTCAAGTTTAAATTACCAAGAATTTCAAGGGGCGTGTGGATGGCTCAGTCAGTTAAGCGGCTGACTCTTGGTTTCGGCCCAGGTCATGATCTCAGGGTCATGACACTGAGCCCCTCATGGGGCTCTGCACTCAGCACGGAGTCTGCTTAAGATTCTCTCTCCCTCCCCTTCTGCTTCTCCCCTCACTCACTCTCTCTCTCAAATAAATAAAT
>NW_027845208.1:0-263 GCF_054177405.1 Leptonychotes weddellii
GGCGCCTGGGTGGCTCAGTTGGTTAAGCGACTGCCTTCGGCTCAGGTCATGATCCTGGAGTCCTGGGATCGAGTCCCGCATCGGGCTCCCTGCTCGGCAGGGAGTCTGCTTCTCCCTCTGACCCTCCCCCTCTCATGTGCTCTGTCTCATTCTCTCTCTCTCAAATAAATAAATAAAATCTTTAAAAAAAAAAAAAAGATTCTTTTAAGTCTGAAGTTTCTTACCCAGTTAGGAGTTCAAAAAAGCAATTGAATTAGCTAGAG
>NW_027845209.1:0-263 GCF_054177405.1 Leptonychotes weddellii
ACTGTGTCCATTGTTCATCTGCCAAACGGTTCTATGAGTTGCCAGACTATTGATATTACATATTGTCCTATTAGTATCTTAAAGATACTCAGAATTTGTACAAATTCAACTACTGAGTAAAGAAAGGGGACACGGGGGCGCCTGGGTGGCTCAGTTGGTTAAGCGACTGCCTTCGGCTCAGGTCATGATCCTGGAGTCCCGGGATCGAGTCCCGCATCGGGCTCCCTGCTCAGCAGGGGGTCTGCTTCTCCCTCTGACCCTCT
>NW_027845210.1:0-263 GCF_054177405.1 Leptonychotes weddellii
TGCCCACGCCTCATATGGGCCTTTCTGACAGTTTTGACCACCCTACTCTAACGACCAGCATGCATATCTGTCATCCCACCACGACTGGGTTTCTCAAGGGCAGCCCCTCATGGTGCCTGAGAGAGGGGCTGATAAGTGTTTGAGAAATGAAAGAGGGACTAAGTGAACAAAAATTCCTCAAGGGGGCTTCCTAAAGCAGGTAGCAGTCCATCTGGGTCTTGAAGGAGTGGGTATATTTGGATAGTACTTTTTCTTCAAAGAAA
>NW_027845211.1:0-263 GCF_054177405.1 Leptonychotes weddellii
TTATTAAATATAATTAAGATTTAGAATATGGCAATGACTACTGAATTTTTAAACCTGAAGTGTGTTCTGCCCAATGGACTTAGTTCTTATTGAGGACAGTCATAAATAACTTTAAAATATTCCAATGTGATAAAAAGGAGCTGTAGATTAGGTCATTGAGGAATTATAGTTCCCTTGCTTAATGATTGTAGAAAATTGCTTGGCAATTGAACAAAGAGAAAAAGGGCGATGTGGTGAATGCCGGCTAATTAAACCAATAATTG
>NW_027845212.1:0-263 GCF_054177405.1 Leptonychotes weddellii
TGTGGATCACCACATCAAAAACCAATGATGTATTGTATGGTGACTAACATAACATAATAAAATTAAAAAAAAAACAACAATAACATATACTATCTCAAAAAAAAAAAGAAATTAAGTGCATTATTTAAATGAAACTGCTATCATAATGTTCTTAGTCTGTAGAAACAAAAAAACCATAAAAATGCTGTTCATCTATTTGTATTTTGTTTGGTCTACTGTATCAGCATTCATTAATTTTCATTCTGAAAATCAAAATGGAAAAA
>NW_027845213.1:0-263 GCF_054177405.1 Leptonychotes weddellii
GCAGGGGGAGTGGGAGAGGGAGAAGCAGGCTTCCCGCAGAGCAGGGAGCCCGATGCGGGGCTCAATCCCAGCACCCTGGGATCATGACCTGAGCCAAAGGCAGTCGCTTAACAACTGAGCCACCCAGGTGCCCCGAGGTGATTACTTTTTACTGGTGAGATTATTTCATGAAAAAAGCTTTGAAATGAACTCTGAAGACAGGATGTGATTATATAGAAATGCGGGAGAGAGAGGTAAGCCCGTTCTATTCATTCATTCATTGG
>NW_027845214.1:0-263 GCF_054177405.1 Leptonychotes weddellii
TGAGAGATCTTTGAGTTCATTGATTTTTGTGACTTAATCTTATATATAAAATTGGGGCAGAAATGCAGTTCATTGGAATGAAATAAGGCAGATTTCAATAATGGGACCTGGAACTGGATCCACACATTAGTATATAGGGAATAACCAACCAAGGAAATGGACTATAATCGACAGACAATGGAACAGTTGCTAACTACCCGCCTCCAGTAGCAGTCTGGATTCCTCTCTCATGTACACTGGAGTTTGCATCATACCAACTTGCT
>NW_027845215.1:0-2130 GCF_054177405.1 Leptonychotes weddellii
GGGACAAGAGATATGTAACCTAAAATGGTAGAAACATTAGATTGACAGCAGACTGATCTACAAAGAGCTGGCAGGCCAGAAAGGATGGGCATGATATATTCAGGGCACTAAATAAGAAATATATGCAACCAAGAATATTGTATCCAGCTAGGTTGTCATTGAAAATAGGAGGAGACATAAAAAGCTTCCAGGACAAACAAAAACTAAAGGAATTGGGAAACACAAAACCAGCCCTACAAGAAATATTGAAAGGGGCCCTCTAAACAAAGAGAGGACCTAAAAGTAACAGAGGCTAGAAAGGAACACAGACAATATACAATAGCAGTCAAAAATCTCACAAAAAAACAAAAGCCCAGGGCCAGATGGCTTCCCAGGGGAATGCTACCAAACATTTAAAGAAGAATTAATACCTATTCTTCTGAAACTGTTCCAAAAAATATAAATGGAAGGTAAACTTCTAAACTCGTTTTATGAGGCCAACAGTACCTTGATCCCAATATCAAAGACTCCATCAAAAAGAATTACAGACCAATATCCTGGATCCATCCATAGATGCAAAAATTCTCACTGAAATACTAGCCAATAAGATCCAACTGTACATTAAAAGGATTATTCACCACGACCAAGTGGGCTTTACCCCTGGGCTGCAAGGGTGGTTCAAATTCCGCAAATCAATCAATATGATACAATACTTTAATAAAAGAAAGAACAAGAAACATTGTATCCTCTCAATAAATGCAGAAAAAGCATTTGACAAAGTACAACATCCTTTCTTGATCAAAACTCTTCAGAGTATAGGGATAGAGGGTACATACCACTATATCATCAAAGCCATCTATGAAACACCCACAATGAATATCATTCTCAATGGGGAAAAACTGAGAGCTTCCCCCTAAGGTCGGAACACGCCAGGGATGCCCAATATCACCACTGCTATTCAACAGAGTAATAGAAGTTCTAGTCACAGCAATCAGACAACAAAAAGAAATAAAAGGCATCCGAATTGACAAAGTCAAACTCTCACTCTTTGCAAATGACATGACACTTTATACGCAAAACCCAAAAGACTCCACCCCAAAACTGCTAGAACTCATACAGGAATTCAGTCAAGTGGCAGGATATAAAAATCAATGCACAGGGGCACCTGGCTGTCTCAGTTGTTAAGCGTGTGCCTTCGGCTCAGGTCATGATCTCAGGGTCCTGGGATCGAGCCCCGCATCGGGCTCCCTGTTCCATGGGAGGCCTGTTTCTCCCTCTCCCACTCCCCCTGCTTGTGTTCCCTCTCTCACTGTGTCACTCTTTGTCAAATAAATAAATAAAATCTTAAAAAAAAAATCAATGCACAGAAATCAGTGGCATTCCTATACACCAACACAGAAGAGAGAGAAATTAAGGAGTCCATCCTATTTACAATTGCACCCAAAACTGTAAGATACGTAGGAATAAATCTAAACAAAGAGGCAAAGAATCTGCATTCAGAAAAGCATAAAATACTGATGGAAGAAATTGAGGAAGACACAAAGAAATGGAAAAATGTTCCATGCTCATGGATTGGAAGAACAAATAATGTGAAGATGTAAATGCTACCTAGAGCAATCTGTACATTCAATACAATCCCTATCCACATTTTCAAAGAAATGGAACAAATAATCTTAAAATTTGTATGGAACCAGAAACGACAAAAATAGCCAGAGAAATGTTGAAAAAGAAAAGTAAACACCCATCAACAGAACGACGAGGAGGAGCCCCTGAAATAGAAAAGACTCAGAGATGATGACTTATGCTGCAGATTTACAAATGGATGCAGATATAATCAAGATATCGGAGATGGAATTCAGGCTAGCAATTGTGAAGACAATGGCTAGAATGGAGAAATCAATTAATGGCAACATAGAGTCTCTAAGGGCAGAAATGAAAGCTGAATTGGCAGAACTTTTCTGGCAAACTCATCCCAACTCCATCATAATGGGAGTAGGTAGGGACCCCAGTCTCCTCATGTTCTCCATGTCTTCAAGAATGCCCCTATAGGTCCTTCTGAGACAATTGCCAACTTTTTTCCAACCCAGGGCAAGGGAGCCAGTGGTTAGAAGAGCTCGATGACAAACAGCTCCATCTCTGAACTCCAGCTAT
>NW_027845216.1:0-263 GCF_054177405.1 Leptonychotes weddellii
CCAGGACCCTGAGATCATGACCTGAGCCGAAGGCAGATGCTTTACCATCTGAGCCACCCAGGTGCCCTCTTATATTTTCTCTTAAAAGCTTCATTGTTTTGCCATTTACATTGAAGTATATGACCCATTTCATATTAATATTTGTGTATGGTATTATACAGGAATCAAAGCTCATTTTCTTTTCCATGTGGATATCCAACGGACCCAACACCATTTATTGAAAAAAATAAGAAGAAAGAATAAGATAATCCTTTCTCCTCAGT
>NW_027845217.1:0-263 GCF_054177405.1 Leptonychotes weddellii
TTTTTTTTAAAGATTTTATTTATTTATTTGACAGAGAGAGACACAGCGAGAGAGGGAACACAAGCAGGGGGAGTGGGAGAGGGAGAAGCAGGCTTCCCGCGGAGCAGGGAGCCCGATGCGGGGCTCGATCCCAGGACCCTGGGATCATGACCTGAGCCGAAGGCAGACGCTTAACGACTGAGCCACCCAGGCGCCCCAGTCTATAATTTTTTTTAAAGGTCTATTTATTTATTTATTTGAGAGGGAGAGAGAGTGCGCACGCA
>NW_027845218.1:0-263 GCF_054177405.1 Leptonychotes weddellii
CAATTGTCCACCTTTGGTCGCCATATTGGCCGAACAGCACAGCCCTTCCCTTGTCTGACCTCAGGACATCTCTTAGACCTTAAAGGACCATCTGCGATTTTTAAAATTTAGTCTGTTTGCTGACTGCGTGTAGCAGGTGTATTCCGATTTCTGGGGTGAAAATTGCGACCCTCCCTAACACGTGCCGTCGGCACTTTACTTGGTAAGAGAGAATGGGTTCTCTTAAGCATGTCTATGCCCAACTCTCTGAGGCTTTGTGCTGA
>NW_027845219.1:0-263 GCF_054177405.1 Leptonychotes weddellii
GGGAATCTCCTTCCTGCCCCCGCCTCCACCCACCTTCCACCATCCATGCAGCCATGGAGACTCTGACTCAGAACTTGCATGACTCCCGCAGGACCCAGGTTGAGAGGACACCCTAGTGACTTCACCCTCTGAGCCAGGCCAGGCCAGGCCCTCCCAGCACCTTCGAATTAATCCTCCAACTACCGTGAAGTGAGGTCATTCCCACCTGCTGAGTGGGAGCCCCCGCCCCCCCAGCATGTGTTGAATGAACGAACGAACAGGGG
>NW_027845220.1:0-263 GCF_054177405.1 Leptonychotes weddellii
GTCTGGGGAGAGAAGAGAGAGAAGACGCCGTTAGGAGCACAGTCTGCCCTCCTTGGGTTGCTTCTTCGCATTGCACAGCTTTTAAAATACGTGGAAGACCGGGCGCCTGGGTGGCTCAGTCGGTTGGGCGTCTGCCTTCGGCTCGGGTCATGATCTCAGGGTCCTGGGATCGAGCCCCGCATCAGGCTCCCTGCTCGGCAGGGGGTCTGCTTCTCCCTCTCCCACTCCCCCCTCTTGTGCTCTCTCTCTCTCTCACTCTCTCT
>NW_027845221.1:0-263 GCF_054177405.1 Leptonychotes weddellii
GTATCTAATTTGTTTGCCTGCCGTGGGAATATATGATCATATTCCCACTATAGTTAGGAAAATATTATATAATTTAATGCCCATGTAAATTATGCCAAATGCTATACCAAATCATGTAGTTATATATTAATAATACACATATCTGTATAATAAAATAATAAAGATATGAAGAATATAATACACAACATTAAAATCTCTATAGTGCAAATCATAGGTTTGCAATTTGTATACCAGTTCAAAAATTAGGTATTTATTAAATAGTA
>NW_027845222.1:0-263 GCF_054177405.1 Leptonychotes weddellii
TCTCAAAGTGAAGGGCATGAGAGTCGAACTGATGCCCGCCAGGGGAGTGCATTAGAGTGGGTCTGTGGTTACCACCTGTTGTTCTGAGTGGGTTACCTGGTGCCTGGATGCATCTCCCGGACGTCTCAAGCAAGGCTCTTACAATCTGCTCGCGGTCAGTGATCGCGCTTCACTGGCAGGGGTGGGGGGCGACGGGAACGGGGCAAGACTCCCGTCCTCAGGGCTGTAGGAAGCAGGGACTGACATGGTGGGGGCACCTCACA
>NW_027845223.1:0-263 GCF_054177405.1 Leptonychotes weddellii
GCCATCTGGCAGGAGCGACCCTGCTGGTGTCCCCCGACTTGAATGATCTGATTTTTAGTGGGAGCATCTGATTCGTAACCATTCAATCTCAGCTCACGTGTTCCACCCCATTTGACAAGGATGTCTATTTTCAATTGGAGCCATTTGAATGAATTTCTTTGCATCCAAACTAGGATATCTACGGGTTCAGTCTATGATAGTCCAAGTAGTTTATTTCACATTCATTCAAGGTCAATAGGGAGAAGTGGAGTATTCATTTCTCA
>NW_027845224.1:0-263 GCF_054177405.1 Leptonychotes weddellii
AAGGAATCATGGAACACTTCATCTAGAACTAATGATGTAATGTATGGGGATTAACATAAGAATAAAAAAAAAAAAAAAAAATTAAAAGGTATTCAGTCACCAACAATGATGTTATTACTAGTGATATGGATCAATTTCACAAAACAGGCCAGTGAATCCCATTATAGCAAATCCTATTGCTGTTGCCATGGCAATCTTCTGGAATTCTTTTCTATCAGGTTTAGTGCATCTTTTAGCCAGCCAAACTGAGTCCTTCACAAACT
>NW_027845225.1:0-263 GCF_054177405.1 Leptonychotes weddellii
AAGCCCCCCTGCAGATGGTGTCTGCCCGGCGTAGGCATCACCGTCGGGGTCAGGGGGTGACATAGCTGTCGTAGGAGGGGTCAGGACTTACGGCTGGGTCTGAGAAGGGGGACCCTCTCCCTGAGTCACACAGGGAAGAAGTAGATGCCAGAACAGAATCAGGGCTCTGCGAGCAAGGCAGAGGTGGGGAGACGGATGTTCGCTGTCAAACAACACTGCCCCTGGTGCTGGCCAACTTCGAGGCCAATTCTGGTCTGTCCCCC
>NW_027845226.1:0-2130 GCF_054177405.1 Leptonychotes weddellii
CTGGGATCGAGCCCCATGTCGAGCTCCCCGCTCAGCACAGAGTCTGCTTGTCCTTCTCCCTCCCCCTCTGTTCCTGTCTCCACTTGTGCTCTGTCTCTCCTCTCTCTCTCTCTCTCAAATAAATAAATAAAATAAAAAGGGGTGCCTGAGTGGCTCAGTTGGTTAAGCGACTGCCTTCGGCTCAGGTCATGATCCTGGAGTCCCTGGATCGAGTCCCGCATCCGGCTCCCTGCTCGGCAGGGAGTCTGCTTCTCCCTCTGACCCTCCCGACCCTCCCCCCTCTCATGCTCTCTCTCTGTTTCTCTCTCTCAAATAAATTAAAAAAAAAAAAATCTTTAAAAAAAAATTTTTTTTTTAAAAGATGGTTTGTTATACTCACAGAGTCCAAGAGAAAGGGTCATGCCATGCCATGGAGGACCATGTGGGGAAGCATCGGGGTTGATCAGGAGGCAGAGAGAGTGGGAGGGAAATGTGGAAACTGCGGGCAAGAGCCTTTAGTGTGTTCCCCGCAGGAAAGAATGGACAGGGTAAGCAAGCTTGTCTGGCTGGTTTGAATCATTTCAGCAGGCTCTGGGGCATAGGGACTATTTCCAGTTGTCTGGCCCCTAGACCTGTGCAGACGAGGGCCGGTGGATAGTGGCCTGTAGCGTATGAGCTCCATGAAGGAGGTGGCTGGGGGTAAGGGCCCTGGGTCAGGTGGTTTGCACATGAAAGGTATGTTCACAGGCTATTCAGGCACTGTCTGTGGGATTTGGCTAGCCCTGGGAGAGGCAGCCTCACCAGGACTAGCAAGACCCCCAAGAGTTACCTGAAACTAATGTAACATTGTATGTAAATTTAAATTAAATTTAAATTTAAAAAAATACAGAAAGTAAAAAGACAAGATTAATAGTGATAGAGATGCAAGAATAATCGCACATCTCAAGGTTTTCTGCGTGGCTTTTATATTAAGGCTGAGTTTGATGGCAAGCTTTGGAAGTCTTCCTTGGGCATCCTAACCTTTGACTATGATTTCGGGCAGGGGGGCGTTTGGGGGTTATTTTTGGTACAGTAATTGAGAAATCTCTCTCCTATTCATTGCAAGCAAGAGGGGTACGGGAAGTTTCTTTTTGTGTATTTGGATCTACTCAACTAATGCTTTGTCGGTCTATAAAAGCAAATCAGTAATTTTTCCCCTTTTTCCTCTTCAGGCTGCCTCTTACGTTGGGCATAGAATTTTAGACCAGATGTCCCTGCAGTAGACTTCTGCACAATTGATGGCTTATGCGATTTTGTTTTTGGTGTTTCACTTGCCACAGGACCACCTCGAAAGCCTATTACAGTGTTCTGCATTTACTGCAGCCTGGAAAATTGGTTCTTTTCTAAAGATCCACTATCTGAGCTGTATTTTCATTCTGGGGGGGAATTAGGTTCCTGCTTTTTCTATTTCGGTTCTACTGTTTAGAGATTTAGCAAAATGTTCTCAGAAATTTACCTTTATATACTAAATTCCTCACCCTTTGATTTTAACATTGTCCTCTTATTTACTGTGGCCTAACGTTTATTTAATTGTCTGTTTAGATGTGCTGTTTTTTGTTTTTAACTGATGTTTTTGCCATTATGGGAATTTTCTCTCATGGTCACTTTTTTTCATGTCTTAACAACTTTATGGAAGGATCACTTATGTACCATACAATTAACTCATTGAAGGCATATAACTCAGTGATTCCGGTAAATTTAAAGAGTTGTACAGCCGTCCCCATGGACCAGTTTTATAACCAAAATGCTTACTCCAGAACATTCCCATGTGTGATCTCTCAGATTTCTTACTGCCCTGTGCTTTAATAACTCAATAACATTTGAGTGATCCTTGTGTTTTATATTTTCTTGTTTTAAAATAAACCCTTACTGACTTTATCTTTCTTTTATATAAAAATACTACTTTTGGGGGCGCCTGGGTTGCTCAGTCATTAAGCGTCTGCCTTCGGCTCAGGTCGTGATCCCAGGGTCCTGGGATCGAGCCCCGCATCGGGCTCCCTGCTCCGCGGGAAGCCTGCTTCTCCCTCTCCCACTCCCCCTGCTTGTGTTCCCTCTCTCGCTGTGTCTCTCTGTCAAATAAATAGAATCTTTGAATATATATATATATATATA
>NW_027845227.1:0-263 GCF_054177405.1 Leptonychotes weddellii
GGCTGAGGGGACTGTGGCCTGGCAACCAATACCCTCTGAACGGAACAGGAATACTGTGAGGGGTTTTTTTTTTTCAAGTAGGCTCCACGCCCAACGGGGGGCTTGAACTCACAACCCTGAGATCAAAAGTCACATGCTCCACCGACTGAGCCAGCCAGGCGCCCCCTGGAACAGGATTATTGTTAATAATTAAACTGTAGCCAGATCCAATGTTAATAAGAGGATAATGAGAGAGAGTATGCAGAGCATTTATTATACATCCT
>NW_027845228.1:0-263 GCF_054177405.1 Leptonychotes weddellii
AGCGGAGGAACCTGGGCCTTCTCGCCGCCTCCCTGGGCTTGCGGAGGGCGCTTCGCTGCCGCCGGCACTGGTTCGCGACGACTGTGACGGCGGAGCCCGAGGGCGCGGCGCGGTCATCGGAGAGCGGGCAGATGGTCGCTGCTGGGGCGCGGGGTCGGTTACAGAGGAGAGCGAGCCGCAGGATGCTCGCCCAGGCCTCTCGCCTGTGTGCGCCGCGCGGGTCCCGGAGCCAGAGACCCGCAGCCGGAAGGCAGCCCCGCATC
>NW_027845229.1:0-263 GCF_054177405.1 Leptonychotes weddellii
ATAACTGTATCCTCTAATCATCACCTCCCCTGCCTTTCATTATCCTTTCCTCCAACCCCTGATAATCATCACTTTGCTGTTTCTATGAGTTTGACTATTTTATTTTATTTTTTAGGGGGGATCTAATTATTATTTTAATATGATTTTTTAACATTTTGTTTTATTATGTCATGTTAGTCACCATACATCATTTTTTTTTATTCTTATGTTAATCCCCATACATTACATCATTAGTTCTAGATGAAGTGTTCCATGATTCATTG
>NW_027845230.1:0-263 GCF_054177405.1 Leptonychotes weddellii
ATTGAAGCAGTGATCAAAAAACTCCCAAAAAACAAGAGTCCAGGGCCTGATGGATTCCCTGGGAAATTCTACCAAACATTCAAAGCAGAAATAATACCTATTCTCCTGAAGCTGTTTCAAAAAATAGAAACAGAAGGAAAACTTCCAAACTCATTCTATGAAGGCAGCATTACCTTAATCCCCAAACCAGGCAAAGACCCCATCAAAAAGAAGAATTTCAGACTGATATCCCTGATGATTATGGATTCCAAAATTCTCAACAA
>NW_027845231.1:0-263 GCF_054177405.1 Leptonychotes weddellii
TACTTTGTTATAGCAGCCCTAGGAAATGAATACAGGGGCCTTCTGGAAGGAAAGGAACTCCACCTCTGCTCCCCAAGATTCTAAATCATCCCTGTAGTTAATAAAAGTAAAAATATCCCTGAAATAACATCCACTGAAGAAAGAAGGTGTCAAGAAATGTAAGCCAATAGGGCGCCTGGGTGGCTCAGTTGGTTAAGCGACTGCCTTCGGCTCAGGTCATGATCCTGGAGTCCCGGGATCGAGTCCCGCATCGGGCTCCCTGC
>NW_027845232.1:0-263 GCF_054177405.1 Leptonychotes weddellii
CTATCTATCTATCTATCAATCTATCTATCTATCATCCATCTATCTATCTATCTATCTATCTATCATCTATCTATCTATCAATCTATCTATCTATCATCCATCTATCTATCTATCTATCTATCAATCTATCAATCTACCTATCTATCATCCATCTATCTATCTATCTATCAATCTATCTATCAATCTACCTATCTATCATCCATCTATCTATCATCTTCCATCTATCGTCTAAGGGCCATCTGAAGAAAAGGTTTTACCACTAT
>NW_027845233.1:0-263 GCF_054177405.1 Leptonychotes weddellii
TAATAGTTGGTCTCAGATGGAGTGACAATCAACTCTACAATTTCTACAGATACTGTAAATACACAGAATGCATAAGGGTGATGTGTACTTGGGGCTTTCTGTGGAGGATTTCCTGGGCCTTTCATTTTGACATAGGAGATTCAAAAGTGGCTTGGTGCCAAACTGGTTGGGGTCTTGAGGAGATGGCCCCTGCGTGAGGAGTAGTAGTTGAGACCACTGTTGTGTTCACATCTCCTGATAACTCCTTTGGTTTTATGCCCACC
>NW_027845234.1:0-263 GCF_054177405.1 Leptonychotes weddellii
GTATCTTTCTTGACCAGCTGCCTTTACAAAAATATAACAATGCCCACAGGAGCCAAAACACCTTCCCCCATATGCCTCTCCACCAGTCACACACACTGTAACCTCCCCATTTGCCTAATCCAAACTCCAAGATTTGGGGTGCCTAGATGGCTCAGTCAGTTAAGCGTCAACTCTTGATTTCAGCTCAGGTCATGATCTCAGTTGTGAGATCGAGCCCCACGTCTGGCTCTGTACTCAGTGCAGTCTACTTGGGATTCTCTCCC
>NW_027845235.1:0-263 GCF_054177405.1 Leptonychotes weddellii
CCCATCCCCCCCTCACCTCTTGGGACGGGAGTGGGGGCTGGGGGTTGAATCCATCAACAACAGCAGCCAATGATTTTGTCACTCGTGCCTACACGATGAAGTCTCCATGAAAACCCAAAAGGAGGGGGGATCAGAGAGCTTCTCGGTTGGTGATCCCATGGAGCCTGGGGGAGAGTGGCCCCCAGGAGAGGGCGTGGAAGCTCCTCATCCACTCCGCACACCTTGCCCATGCATCTCTTCCAACTGGCTGTTCCCACATTGTA
>NW_027845236.1:0-263 GCF_054177405.1 Leptonychotes weddellii
TTTTTTTTTTCCTGTTTCAGTCTGTCTCTGATATGCCTCAAAGTGTAACTCAGTTCTACAGGCCAAGGATACCTAAATCTGTAGCTGAGATGGATCACTTTGGTCTGAAAGGTCATCTGAATGAGTTTCTCCATCAAAACATGATGCTTATAACTGTGCAACGATTGGTACCCCAGAGAGGCCCCCAAACTGTGAGGATCCCCCCTGTGTTAATGTCACTCTCCTTCCTCCCTTGAGCATGTTATACTATGGGGAGGTTACAC